>NC_092750.1:82039248-82101748 GCF_047496795.1 Chiloscyllium punctatum
AAACAAAAATGTGGACTTTCTTTAGTGTCACAAAACTCGTCCATTTTTATCTGAAAGCTGTTCCTTGGCTCAAGGAGACTCTGTCCTTGATTTTTTGTTGGAGGTGGGGGGGGGGGGGGGGGGGGTGCAGGTTCCGATCAGTCTGGTGTGGTACAGAGATAAAAAGGATTTGAAGAGGCCTTTTGTTTACATGTAAACAGATGAGCCTTCAGGCCAAAGTGATCGTGCTTGACAACTCACCGACATAATCAAAGGGCAGTGGTCAGCTCTTTAGCTGAGCTAAGCTGAACAGGTTTGCAAAGTTCAACAGGGAGTTGTGTAGAAACTCTCTTTTCTGCCCTCCAACTTCAACTTGAAGCATTGATACTGGTGTTTAACATTGGAACTGATGTACTCGGAACAGCATAATTACGTCGAGCTGGATAGGTGGGGTTCTGTAGGGGTTCTTTGTTCTTTGTGTAATTTTGTGAGTAATGATTGTGCCTGTTTAAAATCTAGTCAGCAACCGAGCTATTTTATTCCAGGTAATTTTCACTGTACACTTATCGAAACAAACTGCAATGTTATGCTCTGGGCTGCCTGCTTAAGAATGTTGTGAGTGGTCTAATAGTCCACATTAGTCATTTCAATGTTAATGTAGTTGTAGTTCCTTATGTTTTAAACAACTTTATAATAGTCTGAGCTTAACAGTTCCAGTAAAAAATATCAAAAGGTATGCAATATTTATTGGATTATGTTAGTTACTGGAAGTATTTATTTAAAGTCACAATTATTTCCTTAGCTTTTAAGATGATGTATATTCCCATTTAAAGGAAGATGATACTTTGCTGTGAAGTGAAGGCTGAATCTGCTGTGATCATTTTGAGTCTGGCCATTTGCAGAGAAACACCTTTAAATTTAATCTCAAAGGAGCACTTTATTGTTTGAGGGCTTGGACTTCGGAGTAACCTAACTAAGATGTCACTGAGCAACTTCCCACTTGGTATATCGAGCAAAACATGAGGGAAATTCAACAGACCAGTTGACGAGAGATGGGCATATAGGTGACAGTCTTTAACCATTGTAACAATAAATTCAGAACCTGGTCAATCTCAGATTACTATGTATGATGTTATGTCATAAATAGATTAGATTCCCGACAGTGTGGAAACAATCCACACCGACCCTCCGGAGAGTAACCCACCCAGGCCAATTTCCCTCTGACTAATGTACCGAACACTACGGGCAATTGAGCATGACCAATCCACCTGACCTACACATCTTTGGACTGTGGGAGGAAACCGGAGCACCCGGAGGAAACCCACGCAGACACGGGGAGAATGTGCAAACACCACACAGACAGTCTCCTGACTGAGCCAGCACACCGCCCAAGTGTTTTAACAAAAACAGAAACAGTAAAACACTTCCTGAGAATTGATGCTGTCTTCCATCCTGTTTAACTAATAAAATGTATTGTTGTTGGAGTGAGGTCAATGGAAAATAAAGACCATGAAAGCATAGGAAGGGTTAAAGCATGAAGACCACTGGGAATCTGTGGTCTGTGGAATGCAGGGGCAGGATGGGATAACCATAGTGGAACATTCTGACACCCATTAGCAGAGTAAGGTTAAGGCTGAAGGGTCACTATGGCCAGATGAGATAACACTAGTAATAAAGCAAGTTTCTCTGGTAAGTGTTATTCTGACAGGATTGGGACCGGAAATATTTGGGACATGACATTAAAATATCTAACTAATAGTTAGTCGAGTCAGCTTGAGACAGGAGACTATTGTAATAGATGGAATAGCTAAGTATCTATCATGACAGGTTAGTCTGCAATGGAAGATCACTGCAGCAGAGTTCGCAATAAATATCTAATCATGACATTCGAATAACATCAAGTAGAATGTACAACTAAAGAGGTAATGGGAACTAACATCACTGGTTTATTGTGGAGCTGGAGTGAGATACTTTGATTAAGATAGTTGGTCATGCTGACAAGCTCACAGAAACATGATCAAAAATTATATAAAAATCCACGGACCCTGAGGTTCGGGGGCATTCGAGAATCTGCTTTCTCAGTGTCACGGTTTTTTGTTGGCAAATAAAAGACTTATTTCTTGAAGAACTCTCTGCGTCTCCTGGTGGTTCTCTATAGTTTCTCCACAACACTACCTGACCCAGTAATGCAGGGCCCTGGTCTCTGTCTCCGTTTCTCTCTCTCAGTCTCTCACTTATGCACGCACGAACGCGCACACAGTTACTGAGGGACAGTGAATGACAGAATAATAGAAGCATTTTCAAATATTAAAGCTCCATTAAACAATCCTGGGATGGGTTGATGGGGACAGTGTAGGGGGAGCTTTACTCTGTACCTAACCCTGTTCCGACCCTACCCTGGGAAGGGTTGATGGTGATACAGAAAAGGGAGCTTTACTGTGTATCTAACCCCATCCTGTCCCTGCCCTGGGAGGGGTTGATAGGGAAAGTGCAGGAGGATCGTTATTTTGGAACATAGGAACAGGAGGAGGCCATTCAGCCCCTCGAGCCTGTTCCATCATTCAATGGGATCATGACTAATCTGTGGCCTAACTCCACATTCCTTCCTTTGGCCCATATCCCTCAATATCTTCACTGAATAAACATGTATCTCTCTCTGATTTAACCTCAACGACTGATCCAGCATCCACTGCTGTTTGTGGAAGAGAGTCCCAAACCTCTCCCACCCTGTGTGTGTCAAAGTGCTTCCTACCATCTCTCCTGAACACTCTGGGCCCTCATTCTCAGACTCTGCTCCCTCTTGGTCTAGAATCTCCAACCTGTGGGAATCGTTGATCTTGATTGATCCTGTCTCATTCTGTTTATTCCTTGAAGGCTTTGATCAGATCACCCCTTAGCTTTCTCAATTCTGGAGGAAAACGGCCTCATTTGTCCAGTCTCCCCTCAGAATGTAATCCCTGCGCTCCAGGATCATTCTTGTAAACCTCCTTTGTGCTCCCTCTCTGTATTCCAACCTGATACCCACACACTTGCTGACACTGAACTCCATCTAACACAGCTTTGCCCATTCACCCAATCTATCGATATCCCTTTGTAATGTTAAGGTACCATCTGCACTGTCTACAATGCTGCCTAACTTTGTATCTCACCCCATGCTGTCCCGATCCTGTGTGTGTTTGATAGGAACAGTGCAGAGGGATCTATACTCTGTATCTAACCCCATGCTGCACATGTGCTGGGAGTATTCGATGCAGACAGTGTGGAGGGAGATTTACTCTGTATCTAGCCCCATGTTGTCCCTATCCTGGGAATGAATATACCATTGGCTCAGAGACAGGAGACATGATAGAGATGAATGAGACTTTCAGACTGGAGGGAGCTCCAGACACATACAAGTTGGGAACTGTTTTCAGTAAAAGGTAATTGATCCCAGGTCACTGCAGAGTGTAAGAATCTGATGGTGTTCCCTCACTATCCCCCTCAAATCCCTGGGAAGATCTGCTCCCACACCATGTTCCATCCTAACTGCTGACTATGTTAGATACATTAATACATTGGGGATGGACGGGGGTGATTTTAAACCTGGGATCTTGCTGTGTAACTTGCCTTCAAAATGCTCTCACATTCCCTTACAAGTAATCTTTTCCTTCTTTTATCCTGATGAACTTTTGTTGGGAAAGCTGCAACGTGAAGATCCAAAATGTTCAGGCCGAGGGAAGCCTTGGCCAAGCTCCAGAGGGAGACGTGGTTCTGAGGCCTGAGGCCTGGTTGACAGGCTGCACCCCGTGGGGGCCGACATGGATTGTGTGTTTATTTACCCCGAGGTTTAATCTCCTCTGGGGTTCCCGGGTTTTAGGGGCATCTGGTTAACTGGCTACTGTCAGATTGCGGCCCTGTCATTTTTAAAGCAGGTTTGAAGCCTGGTGTTAAAGTATGTCATTTACATAAATGATTTGGATGCGAGCATAAGAGGTACAGTTAGTAGGTTTGCAGATGACACCAAAATTGGAGGTGTAGTGAACAGTGAACAGGGTTACCTCAGATTACAACAGGATCTGGACCAGATGGGCCAATGGGCTGAGAAGTGACAGATGGAGATTAATTCAGATAAATGTGAGGCGCTACATTTTGGGAAAGCAAATCTTAGCAGGACTTATATACTTAATGGTAAGGTCCTAGGGAGTATTGCTGAACAAAGAGACCTTGGAGTCCAGGTGCATACCTCCTTGAAAGTGAAGTCGCAGGTAGGTAGAATAGTGAAGAAGGTGTTTGGTATGCTTTCCTTTATTGGTCAGAGTATTGAGTACAGGAGTTGGGAGGTCATGTTGCAGCTGTACAGGACATTGGTTAGGCCACTGTTGGAATATTGCGTGCAGTTCTGGTCTCCTTCCAATCGGAAAGATGTTGTGAAACTTGAAAGGGTTGAAAGATTTACAAGGATGTTGCCAGGGTTGGAGGATTTGAGCTACAGGGAGAGGCTGAACAGGCTGGGGCTGTTTTCCCTGGAGCATCGGAGGCTGAGGGATGACCTTCTAGAGGTTTACAAAATTATGAGGAGCATGGATAGGATAAATAGACATAGTATTTTCCCTGGGGTCGGGGAGTCCAAAACTAGAGGGCATAGGTTTAGGGTGAGAGGGGAAAGATATAAAAGAGACCTAAGGGGCAACATTTTCACGCAGAGGGTGGTACGTGTATGGAATGAGCTGCCAGAGGATGTGGTGGAGGCTGGTACAATTGCAACATTGAAAAGGCATTTGGATGGGTATATGAATAGGAAGGGTTTGGAGGGATATGGGCCGGTGATGGCAGGTGGGACTAGATTGGGTTGGGATATCTGGTCGGTATGGACGGGTTGGACTGAAGGGTCTGTTTCCGTTCTGTACATCTCTTTGACTCTATGTCCATCCCCAGGATCTGAGAGGGGGAATTAAAACCCAAATGATGTGACACTCTCTAAAGACTTGTCATAATGTCAGAGTAATATTGGTTACAGAGAGGGTAGGGTGAGAAAATACAACAGTGAGAGAAAGAGAGTGAGAGAGAGATTTGAAAAATTGAGAGAGCAGGGGAAACAGAAGGGGAGAGAGAGGGAGAGGTGTGTTGAGATTGTGAAATTCTGCAATGTTTGATTCTGGGGTGACAGGAAATAATTAAACTGAAGCAGCATCACAGAGGGGGAAAATGGTCAGAGTAATTAGCTGCTGCTGCATTGTTGCATGTGGGATCTTGCTGTGCACCAGCTGCCCCAATGCCGTCATTGCAAGCAGTGAGTGTTTTAATCAGGTAACCTGGTATCTCAAAGTTTCTCCAAAGCTTTGGAATGAAAACTCAGCTCATCACCCGATATGTTTGTGTTTGGATGTCGCTGGGAAATTGTCTGTGTCACAGAGAGAGGGGGAAACCTGGGATCTTGCTGTGCTATCTCTCTGTAATAATTTTCCTCCTTTGCTTTTCAATGAATGCTGTCTCTTTCCTCCCAAGGGATCTTGCTGGCCACTTGAAGATTCAAAGAGAGAAACTTTGGGATCAGGAGACCTTTGAACAAGAGCTTTCTCCAGAGGGGACACGGGCCTGAGGCCTGAGGCCTAGTCGACAGGCTGCACCCCGTGGGGACCCACAGTGAGTTGTGTGTTAATTTACCCCGAGGTTTAATCTCCTCTGGGGGACCCTGGGTTTTAGGGGCCTCTGGGTAACTGGCTCCTGTCAGATTGCAGCCCTGTCGTTTTTAAACAGATTTGAAGCCTGGAGTTAAAGTAACTGGGGCCCTGGGATTTGACACAAACACATCAATCCCCAGTGAGTGTCTGACAGACAGGACTCCCCAAGGAGGGAAGTAAAACCTTAAATGAGAAACTTTCTCCAAAGACTTCTTCTAATATCAGAATAATGCTACATGTGGGATCTTGCTGTGTCTCAAACTACCTGCAGAGTGGCCTACGTTGCAACCAGGGTGACCAAATGTGATAATCGCACAGAAAAGACACAGGTTCGCCAATTCCCCAGGTATCTGGGAGGGGATCTCTCTCTCTCTCGGTCTTTCTTTGGTTGATTTTTCAAACAAATAAAACCGTCCCACACACAGAAATCCACAGCCTCCTGTTGGATGTAAAGTGGGATTTGAGCACATTGTGGAGCACGAAGGGGACTACCCTGTGGGATCGCACTGTGCATCAATAGCCCACCCTGTGACTTGTCGTCATTTTAATGGGGAGGGGTGTGGAGGACAGAATGTGGGATTCCAGGCAGGGAGAGACAGACAGAGAGAGAGACTCATGATCAGAAACTGGATTTGGAAAGTGCTGGTATTATTGGGATCTTGCTGTGTGAAAATTACATGGGGGGGCATTTTGCTTGTGGAGTGGTTGATATGGGGAGGGGTTGTTGCTGGGGGATGGCACTAGTTCTCGCAGGGGGTAAAGATGAGGAAATACCCCAGGTATGCCACACCCAGCTTCCTGTTGGATCTTGCTGTGTGCCCCTCAGCCTGCAGATTGCCCCTTACACATCACAGGAGTCTGTCCAAAGGGCCCGGGCTCCGTTTGCTGATGGTCTGATAGTGGGTGGGGTGTATCATCCTTCCTTTCCCCAGCCCAGACCCCCCACCACCTCTCCTCCCCCTCCCTCCACAATGTGATAGTGAGGGGGCTAATGTCTACAGGACAGGGCGGGGAGATGGGAACACACTTTAAATGGGAGGGAGGGAGGGGAGGGCATTTCAATCAGAACGGAGGGGGAATGGAGAGAGACACAGAGAGACAAATCCATTCTCGAGAACAAGAGGAATCTAAGCAGAGATGGAGAGGGGGATAGGGACAGGGAGAGAGAGGTGGGGGAGAAGAGAGAGAATGAGAGAGGGAAACAGATGGGAAGGAGTGAAGGAGAAAGAGAGACAGTGTGAGGGAAGGAGGGAGAGAGGGAGAGAAGCAGCTGGAGGGGGCAGGTTAAACACGGAGGGAGGGACAAGATCCAGGCTCTGAGACCAACTCCCTTCCATCGAGTCTCAGAATATAAACCCTTGGGGTGGGGTTGGGGGTCTCAGTCAGAAAGCATTGACCCCCTGGGTCCCAGTGAAATCTGTTCCCATTCTCTGGGTTTAAAACCAGGGGGAAGTGCTGATAAAATCGGGAGCTTTGGGAAGTCACTCAGTGATGGGATTTTGTTTGTTTTTCTTGTTTTTTGATTCAAAAGATCTTGGCTCGGATTTAATCAACTTCCATCTCCCTGTCTCCCTCCCTCACACCGCCAACCCTGGGATTTTCTCTCTTTCTGTGTCTGTCTCCATTTCTCTGTCCCTAATCTTGTTTGTGTTCTCTCCCCACCTCGGTCTCTGTCCCTCTCTCTATCTGTCTGTATGCCCCCAGCCCTCCCTCCCTGTCCTCCTGTCCCGAAGGGAGATTTGGACTCAGTATCGTGTGGTATTGCACGTATCATAAACACAGTGGGATCTTGCTGTTCCCTGGGACTCCTGTTGTTGTCAAAACTGTGGGTGTGGGTGGGGGGAAAGAAAGCCCCTTTCTCAGGGTGGAGTGGGGCAGGGGGAAGCCTGGGGACTGGGATCTTGCTGTGCATGAAGACACACACAGTCGAATGGCCGGTAAGTCTCTGCACATACTCCCTGTGCTCCCCCCCAGCCCAGGGCCTGGGACACAGTGAGGGGTGGGGGTGGTGAGGGAGGGTGGGAGAATTGTACACAATGGAGACACAGAGGGGGCTTTTATACAGAGATAGGGGAGTATGGGCAGAGGGGACAGTGGGGTGGGTAGGGAGTAAATGAAGGTGCACAAAAGGAAGAGGGGCAATTAGATTGGGGAAGGAGGGGAAAATAGGGGGGGCTGGAAAATTCCAGGGGGGTGGAAAATTGTGGGTGTGGTCACAAATTAGCCGAAGATGGGGGGCTGTGGGGTTACAGAGGAAGGGGGTGGTAAATGTAGGGGAAACAGAATATTGGGGGGCAATATTTGGTGGGGGTGTGGATTGGAAAGGGAAATAAATGGGGATGGGCTGGAAACCCCCCCGAAGTGGGGGAGAGACTGAACATGGGGGTATTGGGAATTGTGGTCAGGAATATAATTGGCGGGGGGGGGGGGCAGCACAATAGAGTGAAAATGTGATGGGGGGGAGGTTTATGTAAAGTCCCTGTCTCAGGGAGTGAGGGGCAGTGAAGCAGTCCCTCAAAAGGTCACTGAGTGTCTGCACGTACTCACTGTGTCCCCCCAACATAAAGGGGTGGGTGGGGGAGGGGGTGCTGCCAAATTAGGAACAGACATAACATCCAGGGGTGGGGACAAAACTTTGGGAGGGCAAATAATTAGGGGGAATCCATATGGTAAACTAGGGAGCAGGGGGTGTCAGGTAAAACCCCTTTGAGTGAGATTGGGGCATGGGGTGGGGGGGGGGGAGGAAGAAGTGACGAAATTGCTGGAGAGTGGGATCTTCCTCTGCCCATCCACGGTCAGTCAAAAGGCCAGTGAGTGTCTGCACATGCTCACTGTGTGGGGAGGCGGTGGGCTATCAGTGAGGAGCGGTGATAGCCAGAACGGGGACTCAGTCACGGGCCATTCAGGGGCAAATCCCAGGGGGGCAGGACACTGGGCCGTTAATAGAAGGGGGGATAGACACGATGGGCTGAATATCCTCCTCCTGGACTGTGAGCCATCAGGGATTCTGGTCTCAGCCAGTCCCCACAGGCTCCTGTACCCCCTGGACGGGTATTGGGGGAGGTCCATGAGGAGGGTATATCGGACACAGAGGGGCTTTTATATACGTAGGGGGACGTTCAGAGGGCAGGAACAAGGAGGGAGGGGGCCAGAGAAAGACGGATGGGCCAAAAAACAGAATGGAAAGGGAGTGGAACAACGGAGAGAGGGACCGACAGGAGAGGGAGGGAGTGGGGAGGGAGGGAGTGGGGAGGGAGGTAGAGGGAATGGGGAGGGAGGATGAGGGAATGGGAGGATGGGGAGGGAGAGGGAGGGTGAGGGAAGACCAAGGGGGGAGAGAGGACGAGGGGGAAGGAGGACGAAGGGTGAGGGAGGACGAAGAGGGGAGGGAGGGGGAGGGAGGACGAAGAGGGGAGGGAGGGGGAGGGAGGACGAAGGGGGGGAGGGAGGGGGAGGAAGGATGGGGGGAGGGGGAGGGATGATGGGGTGGGAGGGGGAGGGATGATGGGGTGGAAGTGGGAGAGAGGATGGGGTGGGAGGGGGAGGAGGGAGAGGGGGAGGGGGAGGGAGGATGGGGTGGGAGGGGGTTTGAGGGTGAGGGGGAAGGAGGATAGGGTGGGAGGGTGAGGGGGAGGGAGGACGAAGGGGTGGAACAGGTCAGGGTGGGGGAAATGAGGGCGAAGGGGGTGAGGACAGGTAGAGGGTCCCACCTGGTTGGACAATGGGAGGAATGAATCCAGTTGGTGGGAGAGAGCAGGGGAAGGGAGGGGGAGGGAGGTTATTTGAAATTGGAGAACTCCGTGTTGAATCCTCTGGGCTGGAGGTTTCCCAGGAGGGGGATGAGATGTTGTTCCTCCAATTTGTGGTGTGGTTTGTTGTGGTAATGCAGGAGGTCGAGGATGGTCATGTTGGGGGGGAAGTGAACTGGGCGGTGACTGGGGGGTCTGGTCAGCCCCTCTGGGCCCGGCTGTGATGCTCAGTGAACCGTTCCCTAAGTTTCCATTGGGTCTTCCTGATGGAGAGAAGCCCACACCAGGAGCACCTGATGCTGGAAACACGGTTGGAGGAGAGGCAGGTGAACTTCTGTCTCCCCTGGAAGAAGGGGTTGGGGGCCCGGGATGGAGCTGAGGGGGGCTGGGGGTGTAACAGCAGGGTTTGTATCTTTTCCAGTGACAGGGGAAGGTACCTGGGGGTTTGGGGGGTGAGAGTGATACAAACCCAAGGAGTGTCAAAGGGAACGGTCCTTGTGGAAGGCAGAGAGGGGTGGGGGAAGGGAAGAGGGTCTTGGTGGGAAAGCAAATTCCTGATCCCAAAACAAAGGTCCCATTGATTCCGAGCTCTGGTCCTGGATTATAACACTGACCAGGGCAGGGGGGTGTGTTTTGACATTGGGACAGGGGCTAGGGAGATGCTCACTGCAGAATCCTCCCCATTCACCTGGTTCTGGTTGTTATCTCAGTGTTCGGGTTATTCCAGTTATATTCAGGGAGAACCCTCAGGATTTGATGGGAACGGGTCAGGACGGGTGGGGACAGAGGGGGACAGGTGGGGTCAGGTGGGGACAGGTGATTCTGATGGGGACAGATGTGGACTGGTGGGAATGGAGGGGGAAGGAGTGGGACTGGTGATGACAGATGGGGACTGACAGGAACTGATAGGGACAGATGGGGACAGATGATTCAGTTGGCGACTGGTGGTGAGATGATGACTAATGGCGACAGAGGAGACTGGTGGGAACAGATGGGAGCAGAGGGGGACTGAATGGGAATAATGGCGACAGATGATGACTGGTGGCGACAGATGGGGAGAGATTGGGACTGGTTGCAACAGATGGGGAGAGTGGGGGGGTGGAGAGAGTGAGGGGGGGGAAAGAGTGAGAGGGGGGAAAAGAGAGGGATTGGTGGCGACTGACAGGGACAGAGAGGGACTGATGAGGATAGAATGGGAATAATGGGGACTGGTGGGGACAGAGGGAGACTGCAGGGACTGGCGGGGCGAGGTGGGGAGAGAAGGGGACAGAGGGAGACAGATGGTTCTTGTGGCAACTGATGGGGAGAGAAGGAGACAGGAGGGGGACAAATTGTTCTGATAGGGACTGGTAGGGGCACATGGGGAATGGGGGGACTGATGGGACTGATCGGGGACTGGTGGGGAAAAATGGAGACTGGTGGGGGATTGGTGGGGACACATTGGGACTGGTGGGACCTGTGGGGACACGGAGGCTGGTGGGGTCTGATGATTCTGATGGGGTCAGATGCGGATTGGTGGGGACACAGGACAGAGGGGAACAGAGCGGAACAGGTGGGGACTGGGGGAACCGGTGGGGAAAGATGGGGACTGGACAAGGGACGAACGGGAGTGAGTGGGGACTGAATTAAACAGATGAGGTCTGCTGGGGAATGATGGGGACAGAAGGGGGCAGGTGAGGGGTGGGGGAGGGTTCGATGGGGACGGGGGAGACGGTGGGAGGAGGGGTGATGATGGGGGGGACAATTAGGGGAGGGGGAACAATGGGGGCCGAGGAATGATGGGGAGCGAGGGGATGATTGGGAGGGGCAGATAATGGGGGGGGGGGCGACGGGGGGCGGAAGGCGATGGGGGGGAAGGAGACGGGGGGGGGAAGGAGACGGGGGGGGGAAGGAGACGGGGGGGGAAGGAGACGGGGGGGGAAGGAGACAGGGGGGGAAGGAGACAGGGGGGAAGGAGACGGGGGGGAAGGAGACGGGGGGGGAAGGAGACGGGGGGGAAGGAGACGGGGGGGAAGGAGACGGGGGGGGGAAGGAGACGGGGGGGAAGGAGACGGGGGGGGAAGGAGACGGGGGGGAAGGAGACGGGGGGGGAAGGAGACGGGGGGGGAAGGAGACGGGGGGGAAGGAGACGGGGGGGAAGGAGACGGGGGGGGAAGGAGACGGGGGGAGGAGACGCGGGGGGGAAGGAGACGGGGGGGGGAAGGAGACGGGGGGGAAGGAGACGGGGGGGGGAAGGAGACGGGGGGGGAAGGAGACGGGGGGGAAGGAGACGGGGGGGAAGGAGACGGGGGTGGAAGGAGACGGGGGGGGAAGGAGACGGGGGGGGAAGGAGACGGGGGGGGAAGGAGACGGGGGGGGAAGGAGACGGGGGGGGAAGGAGACGGGGGGGAAGGAGACGGGGGGGAAGGAGACGAGGGGGGAAGGAGACGGGGGGAAGGAGACGGGGGGAAGGAGACGGGGGGAAGGAGACGGGGGGGGAAGGAGACGGGGGGGAAGGAGACGGGGGGGAAGGAGACGGGGGGGAGAAGGAGACAGGGGGGAAGGAGACGGGGGGGAAGGAGACGGGGGGGAAGGAGACGGGGGGGAAGGAGACGGGGGGAAGGAGACGGGGGGGAAGGAGACGGTGGGGGGAGAGATTAGGGCAGAAGAGGGCGGTTTGGAATGACTGAACAAAGTACAGTAAGAGGCAGGTTTGGGAGGGAAGGTTTAAAGTGAGTGGAGGAGGTGACAGTGATAGAGAGGTTTGGAGTGTTTGGAGGAGGTGACAGTGGTAGGGAGGGTTGGAGTATATGGAGGAGGAGACAGTGATAGGGAGGGTTGGAGTGGTTGGAGGAGGTGACAGTGATAGGGAGGGTTGGAGTGGTTGGAGGAGGTGACAGTGGTAGGGAGGGTTGGAGTATATGGAGGAGGAGACAGTGATAGGGAGGGTTGGAGTGGTTGGAGGAGGTGACAGTGATCGGGAGGGTTGGAGTGTGTGGAGGAGGTGACAGTGATAGGGAGGGTTGGAGTGTTTGGAGGAGGTGACAGTGATAGGGAGGGTTGGAGTGTTTGGAGGAGGTGACAGTGGTAGGGAGGGTTGGAGTATATGGAGGAGGAGACAGTGATAGGGAGGGTTGGAGTGGTTGGAGGAGGTGACAGTAATAGAGATGGATAGAGTAATTCGAGGAGGTGACAGTGATACGGAGGGAGGGAGTATATTGAGGAGGTTACACTGAGAGGGAGGGTTGATGTTACTGGAGGAGTTGACAGTAATAGGGAGGGTTGGAGTGTTTGGAGGTGGTGACAGTGATAGGGAGGGTTGGAGTGTTTGGAGGAGGTGACAGTGATAGGGAGGGATGGAGTGTTTGGAGGAGGTGACAGTGATAGGGAGGGATGGAGTGTTTGGAGGAGGTGACAGTGATAGAGAGGGATAGAGTGATTCGAGGAGGTGACAGTGATATGGAGGGTTGGAGTATATTGAGGAGGTTACACTGAGAGGGAGGATTGATGTTACTGGTGGAGGGGACAGTAATAGGGAGGGTTGGAATGTTTGAGGAGGTGACAGTGTTAGGGAGGATTGTAGTGTTTGGAGGAGGTGACAGTGATAGGGAGGGATGGAGTGTTTGGAGGAGGTGACAGTGATAGGGAGGGATGGAGTGTTTGGAGGAGGTGACAGTGATAGGGAGGGTTGGAGTGTTTGGAGGAGGTGACAGTGATAGAGAGGGATAGAGTGATTCGAGGAGGTGACAGTGATACGGAGGGTTGGAGTATATTGAGGAGGTTACAGTGAGAGGGAGGGTTGATGTTACTGGAGGAGGTGACAGTGATAGGGAGGGTTGGAATGTTTGAGGAGGTGACAGTGATAGGGAGGGTTGGAATGTTTGAGGAGGTGACAGTGATAGGGAGGGTTGGCGTGTTTGAGGAGGTGACAGTGATAGGGAGGGTTGGAGTGTCTGGAGGAGGTGACAGTGATAGGGAGGGTTGGAGTGTCTGGAGGAGGTGACAGTGATAGGGAGTGTTGGAGTGTTTGGAGGAGGTGACAGTGATAGTGGGGTTTGAGTGTTTGGAGGAGGTGACAGTGGTAGGGAGGGTTGGAGTGTCTGGAGGAGGTGACAGTGATAGGGAGGGATGGAGTGTTTGGAGGAGGTGACAGTGATAGGGAGGGTTGGAGTGTTTGGAGGAGGTGACAGTGATAGGGAGGGTTGGAGTGTGTGGAGGAGGTGAAAGGGATAGGGAGGGATGGAGTGTTTGGAGGAGGTGACAGTGATAGGGAGGGTTGGAGTGTTTGGAGGAGGTGACAGTGATAGGGAGGGTTGGAGTGTTTGGAGGAGGTGACAGTGATAGGGAGGGTTGGAGTGTTTGGAGGAGGTGACAGTGATAGGGAAGGTTGGAGTGTTTGGAGGAGGTGACAGTGATAGGGAGGGTTGGAGTGTTTGGAGGAGGTGACAGTGATGGGAGGGATGGAGTGTTTGGAGGAGGTGACAGTGATAGGGAGTGTTGGAGTGTTTGGAGGAGGTGACAGTGATAGTGGGGTTTGAGTGTTTGGAGGAGGTGACAGTGGTAGGGAGGGTTGGAGTGTCTGGAGGAGGTGACAGTGATAGGGAGGGTTGGAGTGTTTGGAGGAGGTGACAGTGATAGGGAGGGTTGGAGTGTTTGGAGGAGGTGACAGTGATAGGGAGGGTTGGAGTGTGTGGAGGAGGTGAAAGGGATAGGGAGGGATGGAGTGTTTGGAGGAGGTGACAGTGATAGGGAGGGTTGGAGTGTGTGGAGGAGGTGACAGTGATAGGGAAGGTTACACTGTCTGGAGGAGGTGACAGTGATCGGGAGGGTTGGAGGTTTGGAGGAGGTGACAGTAATAGGGAGGGTTGGAGTGGTTGGAGGAGGTGACAGTGATAGGGAGGGTTGGATTGTTTGGAGGAGGCGACAGTGATAGTGGGGTTTGAGTGTTTGGAGGAGGCGACAGTGATAGGGATGGAGTGTTTTTAGGAAGTGACAGTGATAGGGAAGGTTACAGTGTCTGGAGGAGGTGACAGTGGTAGGGAGGGTTGGAGTATACAGAGAAGGTGATAGTGAATGGGAGGGTTGGAGTGTCTGGAGGAGGTGACAGTGATAGGGAGGATTGGCCTGTTTGGAGGAAGTGACAGTGATAGGGAGGGATGGAGTATTTGGAGGTGGTGACAGTGATAGGGAGGGATGGATTATCTGGAGGAGGTGACAGTGAGAGGGAGGGATGGAGTGATTCGAGAAGGTGACAGCGATATTGAGGGTTGGAGTATATTGAGGAGGTTACAGTGAGAGGGAGGGTTGATGTTACTGGAGGAGTGGTCAGTGATAGGGAGGGTTGGAGTGGTTGGAGGAGGTGACAGTGATAGGGAGGGTTGGAGTGTTTGGCGGAGGTGACAGGGATAGGGAGGTTTGGTGCGGTTGGCGGAGGTGACAGTGATAGGGAAGGTTGGTGTGTCTTGAGGAGGTGACAGTCATAGGGTGGGTTGGAATGTCTGGAGGAGGTGACAGTGATAGGGATGGAGTATATGGAGGAGGTGTCAGTGATAGGGATGGTTGGAGTGTTTAGAGGAGGTGACAGTGATTGGGATGGTGTGTTTGGAGGAGGTGACAGTGATAGGGAGGGTTGGAGTGTTTGGAGGAGGTGACAGTGATAGGGAGGGTTGGAGTGTTTGGAGGAGGTGACAGTGATAGGGATGGAGTATATGGAGGAGGTGTCAGTGATAGGGATGGTTGGAGTGTTTGGAGGAGGTGACAGTGATTGGGATGGTGTGTTTGGAGGAGGTGACAGTGATAGGGAGGGTTGGAGTGTTTGGAGGAGGTGACAGTGATAGGGATGGAGTATATGGAGGAGGTGTCAGTGATAGGGATGGTTGGAGTGTTTGGAGGAGGTGACAGTGATTGGGATGGTGTGTTTGGAGGAGGTGACAGTGATAGGGAGGGTTGGAGTGTTTGGAGGAGGTGACAGTGATAGGGATGGAGTATATGGAGGAGGTGTCAGTGATAGGGATGGTTGGAGTGTTTGGAGGAGGTGACAGTGATTGGGATGGTGTGTTTGGAGGAGGTGACAGTGATAGGGAGGGTTGGAATGTCTGGAGGAGGTGACAGTGATAGGGATGGAGTATATGGAGGAGGTGTCAGTGATAGGGATGGTTGGAGTGTTTGGAGGAGGTGACAGTGATTGGGATGGTGTGTTTGGAGGAGGTGACAGTGATAGGGAGGGTTGGAGTGTTTGGAGGAGGTGACAGTGATAGGGAGGGTTGGAGTGTTTGGAGGAGGTGACAGTGATAGGGAAGGATGGAGTGTTTGGAGGAGGTGACAGTGATAGGGAGGGTTGGAGTGGTTGGAGGAGGTGACAGTGATAGGGAGGGTTGGAGTGTCTGGAAGAGGTGACAGTGATAGGGAGGGTTGGAGTGTCTGGGGGAGGTGACAGTGATAGGGAGTGATGGAGTGTGTGGAGGAGGTGACAGTGATAGGGAGGGTTGGAGTGTTTGGAGGAGGTGACAGTGCTTGGGAGGGTTGGAGTGTTTGGAGGAGGTGACAGTGATAGGGAGGGTTGGAGTGTGTGGAGGAGGTGACAGTGCTCGGGATGGTTGGAGTGTTTGGAGGAGGTGACAGTGATAGGGAGGGTTGGAGTGTTTGGAGGAGGTGACAGTGATAGGGAGGGTTGGAGTGTCTGGGGGAGGTGACAGTGATAGGGAGGGATGGAGTGTGTGGAGGAGGTGACAGTGCTCGGGATGGTTGGAGTGTTTGGAGGAGGTGACAGTGCTTGGGAGGGTTGGAGTGTTTGTCGGAGGTGACAGTGATAGGGAGGGATGGAGTGTTTGGTGGAGGTGACAGTAATAGGGAAGGTTGCAGTGGCTGGAGGAGTTTAAACAGATCGGGACGGCTGTGATGTTCCCCCAAGGTGAAATACATAGGGAGGGCTGTTCAGACAGTAGAATATGAAAGCCTCTGGAGGAGGCTGGGTGGTATGAGCAGGGAAGGGAATAGTGTGTGTGAGAGGGAGCATAAAGTGAGTCTGAGTGATGTTTGTGAGGGAGGCCACACATACGAGTGGAATAAATTAACAGCACATACCTCAGGGACCTGCAGTGATGAAACCCTCATTTGAACATGACTGGAAGAATAACAGTAAACTGTCACAGAAAGTCAAAACACTCATTATTAAAGGTAGTGCAGGTTGGACAATGGCAAAGAGATTGTCATGAAGGACAGGGATGAAACAGAATAATGCATGGGTATGCATTCAGATCCACAGTAAGGGGATCATACCAGGGCCTATCCAATGAACCACAGCAAAACAAGTTTACAATTGAATTATAGATGAATGTTCAAAAACATTCACCTCTGAATCAATGTGATTGTACTTCAATGTAAACTCCCTGGCTGAAGCTTGTAGCTGAGAAGTTAGCACAGGACTGGCATCAAACACTTCGTTTTCATGAATTCCACTTCTCTGTAAAATGAGATGACAAAAGAAACATGTTGAGAGACATTCAGAATAAACCAGCCCTTGGCTTGAGTATTAAATATCCACCTATTGAAGGAGTTTCCAAAATCTACCACCATCAGTTGAGGACGGGAATTGATCAAATGATTTGAGAGAATTAGTATTTTAATGACAAGGTTATGTTGTGGAGATGACCTGAGAGATTTGATAGATGCTTCAAATTTTAAGATATTTATCTAACCGCTAATTGTGTTCTTCCAAAGATTATTTGGATAGCAGAAGATTGGAATACAGGAAAGAGAAACTTATTAATGAACAGAATTAATCTTCTGTGTTAATCTCCTCAATGGCGCAGTACCTACCCAGCATTCCCCGCGATGGTGAATACCCTCTATACTCACTACAGGCGAGGGCGGCGCAGCCGCAGTGCCGGGTCTGTCTCCGTGGGAAACGGGAAGAGACGCGCTTTTCCAGACGGCAAGGCTGCAGGAGCTGGACAGAGGGATTCGGACCGAGAATAAACCCTTCCAGAGAGAAGCGAGCACCTTGAAAAAGAACGTGTGGTTAAATGTTTTGCAATTTCGAGGTGAAAATCCGCCATCTTGGCCGGGACCGTGGACGCATGCGCACACTGATGTGTGACGTCACGGGGCGGGGCCTGAGGGTGATTCATGCAGATGCTGAAAATCTGAGACTGGAGTCACAGAAATGTCCAACATGGAAACAGACCCTTCGGTCCAACCCGTCCATACCGACCAGATATCCCAACCCAATCTAGTCCCACCTACCAGCACCCGGCCCATATCTCTCCAAACCTTCCTATTCATATACCCATCCAAATTCCTTTTAAATGTTGCAATTGTACCAGCCTCCACCACTTCCTCTGGCAGCTCATTCCATACCCGTACCACTCTGTGCATGAAAATATTGCCCCTTAGGTCTCTTTTATATCTTTCCCCTCTCACCCTAAACCTATGCCCTCGAGTTCTGGATACCCCCACCCCAGGGAAAAATCTTTGTCTGTTTATCCTATCCATGCCCCTAATGATTTTGTAAACCTCTGTCAGGTCATCCCTCAACCTCCGCCACTCCAGGGAAAACAGCCCCAGCCTGTTCAGCTTCTCCCTCTTGCTCAAATCCTCCAATCCTGGCAACAGCCTTGTAAATCTTTTGTGAACGCTTTCAAGTTTCATAACATCTTTCCAATAGGAAGGAGACCAGAATTGAACACAATATTCCAACAGTGGCCTAACTGATGTCATATACAGCCACAACATAACCTCCCAACTCCTGTAATCAATACTCTGACCAATAAAGGAAAGCATACCAAACGCCTTCTTCACTATCCTATTAATCTGCGACTCCACTTTCAAGGAGCTATGAACCTGCACTCCAAGGTCTCTTTGTTCATCAACACTCCCTTGGACCTTACCATTAAGTATATAAGTCCTGATAAGATTTGCTTTCCCAAAATCCAGAACCTTGCATTTATCTGAATTAAACTCCATCTGCCATTTCTCAGCCCATTGGCCCATCTGGTCAAGATCCTGTTGTAATCTGAGGTAACCTTCTTCTCTGTCCTCTACACCTCTAATTTTGGTGTCATCTGCAAACTTACTAACTGTGCCTCACATCCAAATCAAATCAGAAAGTGCTGGAGGAAGTCAGTGGGTCTGGCAGGAGATGTGGACAGAGAAACAGAGTGAACCATTTCAGTTCTGTGTGCATCTTCTTCAGAACCCATTGCCCGGGTGGTGCAGTGTCCTGGGCATTAGCTTTATAACAGCTTCACCCTCAGGTGATCTCTGAAACAAACAGCAGTCTACTTGAACCCCTGGAGTTTTCTGCAGGTGACATTTTTAACCAACCTGTTCAGACGTGTCATGTCCCACTTGTGAAGGAGGTGGGCCTTGAGAATCCAGGCCTTGTTAGTTCGAGGGGAGTCCCTCAGGGTGGAGTCTCAGGGTCAACCATCTTCAGCTGCTTCGTCAATCACTTTCCCTTCAGAAGTGGGGATGTTGGTTAACGATTGGACAATATTCAACATCATTTTCAACTGCTCCGATACTGATGTAGCACATATCCATATGTTCAGGTTGTAAGTTTGCTCGCTGAGCTGGTAGGTTTGTTCTCATTGAGAACAATCTTACAACCTGAACCTCAACCTGAGCTAAACATTTTCTCAAACACAACACATCCATATGTAGCAAGACCTGGTCAGCATCTAGAATCTGCACAAATGGTAAGTAACAGCTGTATCACATCCGTGCCTGGCAAAGCCCATCTTCAACAAGAGAATATCTGAGTATCCCTTGTTGACATTCCACAGCAATATCATTGTTGAATCCTCCATGAACAGCATTCCGGGGGTGTAATATTGATGAGAAACTGAACAGGAGTAGCCATGCAATTGATACAAGATCAGGGCAGAGGCAAAACAATCTTACAGCGCTCAACTCACCTCCTGCCTGCCCACCTTACAAGACATAAGTCAGGTGTGATATGGAATCCTCTCCACTTGCCTGGTTGAATGCTGCTTCAACAACACAAGAAGCTCATCAACAGGTGGGACAAAACAGCACTCTTGATTGCCAACAACCTTCCCCATTCCCTTTCTTCCCCATTGATATACAGTCACAGCAAATCTCTTGTGTAATATTCTTCTGGATAGGGGGCTGTGCTGTCCATCAGTTGGCGAGGTACATCCCACAACATGTTTGCACCTCAGTACACACATTGTCTCATGTATGCTGTAACAACAACCTGATTTATTCAGGAAGGTTCCTTTTTGCTTTTGATGGGGATTTTTGCATCTTTTGATGTGACTGGATCATTTGTTTGGGTGCGGTATAGAATAGAGGAACAATGTCTTTCTGAAATTGGATTTGTTTGTTCTGAGATTTTACCCTGTATGGACTGTGATAATGTTTGAAGATAATTTCACAGAGAAAAAGACTGAAAGAATTGAAGATGAGTGAGTCAAATCAAACATGAAATAAAGATCCAACAGAGTCACTTAATTCATTTGGACATAAAGGGAATGTGTTTATCTGGTATGTCTGTCAGCAAAGATTTCACAAAAACATTGTGAGTGGTAAAGAGACACACATACACACACACACACACACACACACACACACACAAGAGTGTGAGTGTTCCACTGAACTGACTGCAGAAATTATTTAACATTATCGAGTTAACATTCTTTAAAAATCCACAGACAGAGAAGCCATAAATATGTTGTGTTTATGGAAAAGGATTCAACAGATCATCCAACTTGGAGATATCTGAGGAGATCAGCACCATGGAAATGTCTGGATTGTGAGAAGGATTGCAAATCCCAGACCAGCTGGAGACTCATCGACACAGACATTCTGGGGAGAGACTGTTCACCTGCTCTATGTGTTGGGAGGGATTTACTCTGTCATCCAGCTTCATGTAACACCAGTGGGTTCACACTGACAAGAGAACTTTCCCCTGATTGTGGGAAAAAAAGAAACTTTAAGATGTGTAAAGGTCTTAAATTTAATGGTCATAATTTAACATCAACCCGTTCCCATGGGGGAGAAGGTATTCAGCTGTTCCACGTGTGGGAAGGTATTCACTTGGGGATCTAGCCTAATGTCAGACAAACGTCTTCATCATCGGGAGAGAAGCGTTGTCTGCTCTGTTTGGGAATGAATAAACTTCCCAATTCAGCCTAATGTCAACTGTTGAGTTGACTCTGGAGAGAGACTAATCATCTGCTCTGTGTGTGAGAAGGGATTTATTAAATCAGCAAAGCCTCAAATACACAAGTGTGGCCATACTAGAGAGAGAAAGAGAGAGAGAGAGAGACTGTCCGCCTGCACTGAGTGTAGGAAGGGACTCACTTAGTCATCTGGACTCAGTGAGCACCAACACATTCCCACCTTTTCCCTGCTCCTTGTGTGGGAAGGGGTTCTCTCGGTTCTCCAATCTCAGCAGCTATGGCTTTGTTCACATCAATGAGAGAACATGTCAATGCGCTGACTGTGAGAAGAGCTTTATGAGTAGTAATGATTTGATGAAACACCAACAAACACATTGTGGGAAGAAGCCGTTCACCTGCACTGTGTGTAGCGAGGGATTCAATTATTCATCCCCACACGTGACACTCCAGTTTAGCTGAGTTGGTTGTATTGTTGGTTTACAGAGCAGTGTGATGTGAACAGCGTGGGTTCGATTCCCATTGCCAGTTTAAGATTACCATGAAGGACACTCGTTCTCAAATTCTTCCCTTGCCTGAGGTCTGAGGGCCCTCTGGTCAAATCACCATGAGTTGCTTCTCTCTGTAATGAAGAGATCAGCCCCTATGGTCTGGGAAGACTATGGTGACACACACACACATTCTAGTGGGGTAACATGTGATCGTATTCTGCTGTTATTGTATCCAGAATTGGACTGTGTTCATTCTGTCGGCAGTGGTTCACTTCATTGGATGTGAATTGTCTTTTTAATTGAACTGGTGTTTAATTATTCAGGTAGCAATCACATCAAAAACACAGTTTTTACCCACTGATTTCTCTCCCGTGAGATGAGACCGATAGATGTCCATTTCCTTCCCTGTTCTTGGGTCCTTTATTCATTACTAAGGCTTGATTTGTATTTATAAATGTATTTTCACACATTCAGGATTTCTGAATGTGCTTCATAGCAACTGAAGTCCTTGTGAGGTGGAGTCACAAGGCCCAGGTCTCCCACTTTGAATTTAATGGCACCTGCATGAATTCTCCAATTATTGTTGCCCTACATCAATTCCTTCCATTTAGTTATTCCCTGATACACATCTTCCACGTACGGATGCCCTGCTGATTTTTTTTCACTTACCGATGCTTGCAACATTTCTTCTTTTTATTGAATCCCTGTTCCCTATTCCCCAATTTCGACAGGCTCTACTCCAATTTTCCAATATATTGGCACTCCCACCAATTTTCTAATGTAACGGCACTGTGCACCAATCTCCCATTTATTGTTTCCACCAAATCTCCCATTTTCTCATATCCCTGTACTAATTCTCCCATTTACTGATTTTCGAGCCTGATTCTACCATTTAAGGGTGCGCTACTCTAATTCTCCCATTTACTGTCGCCATGCACCAATTCTCTAATTTAGCTCC
Organism: Chiloscyllium punctatum; assembly: GCF_047496795.1. Taxonomy (NCBI): domain Eukaryota; kingdom Metazoa; phylum Chordata; class Chondrichthyes; order Orectolobiformes; family Hemiscylliidae; genus Chiloscyllium; species Chiloscyllium punctatum. The sequence continues at coordinate 82,061,209 of NC_092750.1, forward strand.
ACTGTGCACCAGGTCTCTCATTTACTGAGGTCCCACACCAATTCTCCAATCCCGTGTTGCTGAGCACCATTTCCCCCAATTACTGACGTACTGGACAAGTTCTCCATTCAGTGTTGCCTTACACCAATCCTCATACTGACTGATGCCCTCGCCCAATTTAGGGGTGCGCTACTCTAAATCTCCCAAGAGGTAATGTCCTGCCCCAATTCTCCCATTTAGTGCAACACAGCACGACTCACCCATTCAGTGCTGAACTGCACTAATTAACCATTATCTGAAGCCCAGTTGCAAATTCTCACATTTCCATAATCACTTTCCCAGTTTTTTTTTCATTTAGTAGTTTCTTGCAATGATTCTCTAATTTCGTGGAGCTCTGCCAGAATTCTTAAATTTGGGCGTGGACAAGTTGGACTGAGGAATCTGTTTCCGTGCTGTACATCTCTAAGGCTGTAATTAGTGCTCTACTTCCCTGCACCAATTCTCCCATTTCCCAATCCTGCACTAATTCGGGAATTTCACCAACTCTCCCATTGACGTTAGCCTGCCCCAGTCCTCCCATTTAGAATTTAATAGCATCTGCATGAATTCTCCAATTATTGTTATCCTGTATCAATTCCTTCCATTTAATTGTTCCCTGATACACTTCTTCCACATACGGGTGCCCTGCTGAATTGTTTTCATTCAGTAATGCACTGAACTGAATCTCCAATTTCCCAATGCTTGCACCATTTCTTCTTTTTATTGATTCTCTGGCCCCTATTCCCCAATTTAGACAAACTGTGCTCCACTTTTCTAATATATTGACACTCCCACCAATTTTCTAATGTAATGGCACTGTGCACGGAATATCCCATTTATTGATTCCCACCAAATCTCCCATTTACTCATACCCCTGTACTAATCCTTCCATTGACTGATGGCCTAGCTGATTCTACCATTTAAGGGTGCGCTACCCTAATTCTCCCATTTCCTGGTGCCATGCACCCATTCTCTAATTGAGCTCCACTGTGCACCAGGTCTTCCATTCAGTATTTCCCTGCAAAAATTCTCTCATTTAGTAGTCTGCTGCCAGAATTCTCTAATCTTGCGATTCTTGCATGAAATCTCCAAATTACCGATCCTACACATATCTTCCCTTTATTGGTGAACTGCACCAACTCCCCCATTTCGTGGTGCACTGTATTGCATCTGGACCACTAATCCTTTGCAACATTTGTCCTATTTCCTGATTCACTGCCCGTGTTCTCCCATTTGCTCCAATTCTCGAAGTTATCAGCACCCTGTACAGGTCTCTCTTTTACTGATGCCCCACACCAATTCTCCAATTCAGTGTTGCTGAGCACCACTTTCCTAAATTACTGAAGTCTGGAACAAGTTCTCCTCACAGTGTTGCCTTACACCAATCCTCATCCTGACTGATGTCCTCGAACAATTTAGGGTGTCCAACTCTAATCTCCCATCAAGTATTGTCCTGCCCGAATTCTCCCATTTAGTGTTACACTGCACCAATTCTCCCATTAACTGATGCCCTGTTACATTTCTCACATTTCGATAAGCCCTTCCCCAATTCTCCCAGTAAGTAGTTCCTTGCAATGATTCTCCAATTTATTTGAGCGCTGCCAGAATTCTTTAATTGTGGCATGGACAAGTTGGACCGAAGGATCTGTTTCTGTGTTGTAAATCTCTATGATTGTATGACTCTATTTATGGCTATTTCCCCCATTTCTGTATCCTGCACACATCCTGGAATGCACCAATTCTCCCACTTCGAATTTAAATGGCACCTGCATGAATTCTCCAATTAATGATGCCCTGCATTTTTTTTTCATTTCGTGATGCACTGATCTGAATCTCCAGTTAACTGATACTTGCAACACTTCTTTTTTCTAAAGGTAGAAGACAGAGGGTGGTGGGGGAGGGTTGCTTTTCAGACTGGAGGCCTGTGACCAGTGGTGTGTCACAAGGATCGGTGCTGGGTCCACTGTTGTTTTGTCATTTATATAAATGATTTGGATGTGACCATAGGACGAATGGTTAGTAAGTTTGCAGATGACAGTAAAATTGGAGGTGTCGAGGACAGTGAAGATGATTATCTCAGATTTCAACAGGATCTTGATCGATGGGCCACTGGGCTGAGGAGTGGCAGATGAAGATTAATTTAGATAAGTCTGAAGTGCTGCATTTTGGAGAAGCAAAAGAGAGCAGGACTTACACACTGAATGACAAGGTATGAGGGATGTTGTGAAACAAATAGACCTGGAGTGCTTTTTCATAGACTGTTGAAGGTGGACTAACATTTCGATAGGATGGTGAAGAAGGCGTTTGGCATTTTTGTCTTTATTGCTCAGTTAATTGTGTAAAGGAGTTGGGAGGTCATGTTGTGGTATTGGTTCGGCCACTTTTGGTATATAATGTGCAATTCTGGACTCCATCCTGTAAGAGGGATGTTGTGAAACTTTAAAGTGTTGAGAAAAGTTTTACAAGGATGTTGCCAAGGTTGGAGGGTGTGTGCTGGAGGGTAAGACTGTATAGGTTGGGGCTATTATCCCTGGAGTGTCAGTGGCTGAGGGGTAACCTTATAGAGGTTCACAAAATCATGAATGACCCTCAATAGGGTAAAAAGTCAAGGTGATTTCCCTGTGGTGTGGGAGTCCAGAAGCAGATGGTACATGTTAACGTTGAGAGGGGAAACATAAAAGGGACTTAAGGGGAACATTTTTCACACAGAGGGCACTGTGTGCATGAGCTGCCAGAGGAAGTAGTGGAGGCTGGTACAATTACAACATTTAAAAGGTATCTGGGTGGGTGTAGGAATTAAAAAGGGTTCAGAGGAACATGGGCCAAATTCTGACAAATAGGATGAGATTGACATCGGATATCAGTTCAGAATGGATGTGTTGGACTGAATGATTTGTTTCCGAGTTTATATTGCTCTGAGTGGGTTGAGCTCCTGATTGTAAATTTATGAAGCAGTAAATAAAGTATGGTACAGAGTTAAACCGAGAAATCCTGCTGATCCCATCAGCTTTATCCTGTTTCCTTAATCCTCCTCCTTCAATCAATCCATTATTCCGATCCTCATTCAGAATTCCTGAAGCTCTGTAACTGCCCTGGAACAATGTGTTGAAAGTCCTATTGCAGTCCACACGAGGTACCTTTCCCACTGCCCTGCTCCCACGGCCTGCAATGCTGCAGACTGAGCAGACAACCCGAAGCACAATGATGAGCTCCTTCCGGCCCACGGCACTCCTTCTCACTGAATGAAGACAATCACCAGAAACAGAATCCAGCTCTTGTTGGAGCCTTGAATACCTGACTCTGTCTCACTGAGTGAAGATTGGACTCAGAAACAGAAATGAAGTCAACTTCCTATCTGCATTGTGTCACTCTTTAAGATCTCTGTGTGTCTGAGTTCAGGTCATTTGATTGGAGACTGTGGATAGTGGGTCCCCAGTGAAATGGAAAGAATTGTGGAGGAGCTCACTGAAGGACATCTCTCAAAGTGAGAGTCAGAAAGATGGTATTCCACATTGGAAGGGTTTAAGGGGAATTGATGGCTCAGAAAAATGTTATACGGATGTTTGTAAAACTTAGGAACTCTGATTGTTTTGAGGCTGGAGTTTATTTTATCCTTTTATAGATTTGACACATTAACCCTCCCTCCCCACCACTACAGAAGCTGTTGGAACTGTTCAGTGTTTCTAGCAGCTTCTGGAATTATTTCAGGTTCCTGACAGGAGCAGTCTCTCCCTTTTCGAACAAAACAAACCCATCCTTGTGCTGTACCCAATATTTCAATAAGAAATGGGAAGCAGCAGAGGGGAAAGCTTCCGAGTTGCCGAGCAATGCTGCCCGTTTCCACACTGCAATTCACAGGAACCATCGCCAGGAAAAGCAAGGAGCAATCTGACAGATCCGGTTATATCCCGGGGGCTTTCCTTTAGAAACTGATTTAAAAGCCGCAATATTGCGATGGCCGGGAATCGAACCCGGGTCAACTGCTTGGAAGGCAGCTCTGCTCCCCACTATCCCACCATCACCCTGCTCCCAGCTCCCTCCCCATTCCCAAACACACTTAACAAGGCCGTGATCATCACCAACTGGATTGGGGCTGAAATCCAAACAAGAAATTGCTGGGGAATCTCAGCAGGTCTGACAGAGCCTTAGAGTGAAGCGCTGTCTCCTCATCTCAGTCCCAAATAACCTGCCCCTTACCCTGAGAGGGTGGCAATCAAACCCGAATGACCTGCAGATGCTGTAACATTAACACAGATTTCTCTGTACAGATGCTGCCTGACCTGCTGAGCTTTTCCAGTAACCCCTGAGACTGTGTTATTGTGTTTCAGATTCCCAGACCCACAGGATTAATTTCTAAGCATCTCCCCTCTCAAGCCTCTTCATAATCTGAGATATTCAAATGAAATCACCTTTCAATTTTCTAGAATAAAGACCCAATTTATTCAGATACTCAGCCCTGGAGCACACGGGTCCCAAATACTGAGCTTTATTTTGTGATTCATTCATGTGTTTGGGTCATTGCCGCTGGGTCCCCACGGATTGCTCAGATATAATTGCTCTGGTGAAGGTGACGGTGAGTTATTGCCTTGAACTGCTGCCATTTATTTGGGGCAGATAAACCCACAATCATGTAAGGGAGGGAGTTCCAGGATTTCCAACCAATGGCACTTGTGGGACTGGGATGTTTTTCCAAGCCGGGGTGGGGAGTGTCTTGATGTGGAATTGTCACCTGGTGGTGTTCCCGTGTATCTGCTGTGTTCAGCATTCCACATGATAGTGCCGTGGGTCTGGAAGCTGCTCTGGAAGGAACCTTGGGGAATTCCTACAGAGCATCTTGTCTCAGCTGAACTATCCCAGTCAGGCACATGAGCACTAATCCTGTAATCCAGCTCTGAGAATGTAATAGCAGGTGGGACCCACCCTGTCCCACCTAATGTGGCCATGTTTGGGAAACCTCGGAGAGTCCAATCTCATTCATTCCATCTCGGCGTTTTTCCCCGTTTAAGATTGCTTTCAAAGTGCAACAGTGCGATGGCAGGGGTTCGAGCCCGGGTTAACTGCTGGGAAGGAGACATGTCCAACCCTTTCCCAGTAATTGGCAAGGTATTCCCAAGGCCGTGATCAGGACCAATTGGATTGGGACTGAAATCCAAACAGAAACTGCTGGGGGAGCTCAGCAGGTCTGACAGCATCAGCATCAGATCCCTTCAGTTCTGAAGGACAATCCCTGGACTCTAGAGGTTCACTCGGATTTCTCCCACAAATGATACCCCTCCCACTAATTCCCACCAGTAATTTCTGTGTTATCTGTCAGCTCTCCAGGATCTGCAGTTCCTTGTTTTAAATACAGTAGATGTTGACCAACCGAAGGGGATATTGGGTCAGGTGACGGTCTACCTCATTCATTGGGGCAGATGTCAAGGAGCATCTTAAACCGGAGAGGGATCAGGGGGGAATTGGAGCAGTTTAGAGAGAGAGTACAGAAGGTAAGACAGCTCAGCTCAAAGCACGGCACTTAATGCTGCCCCGATTAAAATATTGAAGATGGCAGAGGGGCAGATGAGCTGAGACAGGGTGGGAGCTGGGAGATATTGATGATGTGGAAGGACAGTGTGTGTATCTGATCACATTCTGTCAGTCTGACTAATAGCAGTCATTCCTGACACTGGATTCACTGAGGGGTGAAGGGTCAGTGAACAGAGCGGACTGTCCCTGTTATTCTGTTCCTGACTCTCCAGCTCCCGCTCTGTTAGTGACCTCTCAGTCTCCCGGGAAATGGGCTGTTTCCCAATTGGGCCGGATTCCTGGCCTTTATCCTTGACCGAGCTGAGAGTTGGTGGTCTGAGGAATATCATTCCCAAATGACTCCTGTCCAAGATAATCCCGATGAATGTGCCTGTGTATCCTCCATTAATCTGTAAACATCATTGCTCAGGGCTGGAGGGACATGGATTGATGACATTGAGGATGTTCTGAACCAGACCAAACTCCTCTGCCTTAAGGAAATGGTCTAGACCCCTTTTCCTGATTTCCTGAAGGGAATAGTAAGGCGTTACAATGTGATTGGTCAAACTGCCAGGCTTGGATCAAAACACACTTTACTCCACACTATCGTTGGGACACAAACATAAGGAAGAAAGATTGGACAAACCGAACTCGATTGGAAACCTGAACTATATGAACATTATTTAACTATAAACAGCAACTGTTTGGATATAGTAACATTCCATAAACCACACAATTCTGGTTTTTCTGCTATCGGGAGAATGGGGTGAAACTTGTAAAGATTCAGAAAAGATTTACAAGGATGTTTGCAGAGTCAGGATTTCTGATTGTTTTGAGGCTGGAGTTTATTTTATCCTTGTGTAGATTTGACACATTAACCCTCCCTCCCCACCACTACAGAAGCTGTTGGAACTGTTCAGTGTTTCCAGTGGCTTCTGTAATTATTTCTGGTTCCTGACAGGAGCAGTCTCTCACTTTTCGAACAAAACAAACCCATCCTTGTGCTGTACCCAATATTTCAATAAGAAATGGGAAGCAGCAGAGGGGAAAGCTTCCGAGATGCCGAGCAATGCTGCCCGGTTCCACACTGCAATTCACAGGAACCATCGCCAGGAAAAACAAGGAGCAATCTGAGAGATCTGTTTTACTGGAGGGTGTAAGATTTATTGCCTCATTTCATTCCAGTGCTTTACTTTTTAAAGGCTATTTACCAATCGCGACACTGTGATGGCCGGGAATACGAACCCGGGTCAACTGCTTGGAAGGCAGCTATGCTCCCCACTATCCCACCATCACCCTGCTCGCAGCTCCCTCCCCATTCCCAAACACACTTAACAAGGCCGTGATCATCACCAACTGGATTGGGGCTGAAATCCAAACAGACACATCCTCTGTATCTAACCCGTGATGGAGCTCTCCTGATTGAGTTTGATGTGAACAGGATGGGGTAAGCGGGAGATTTAATCAGTACCGAACGCCGAGCTCAAAATGGCCTGGGAATTTGAAATGCTGCAGTGTAGAGGGAGATTTACTCTGTATCTGACCCCATTCTCTACCTGCCGTGGGGATTTAAATTGGGACAGTTTAATGGGAGCTTTATTTTGTCTGGAACCCTGTGCTCCCTCTGCCCTGGGAGTGTTTGCTGGGAACACTGTCTAACCTCTGTGATATGGATTCTATGAAGATTGATGGGAGACAGTGTAAATGGAATTGTCAGGGTCCAATTCCTTCACGTGGATGAGAGAAGGTGAGAAAAATTGGTGCCCGTGAGACTGAAGGGTCAGTAACAGAATGAATACCCCATTGGCTCAGAGACAGGAGACAGGATAGAGGGGAATGAGGGTTTCAGATTGGAGGGAGCTACAGGCACATACAAGTTGGGAACTGTTTTCAGTAAAAGGTAATTGATCCCAGGTCACTGCAGAGTGTAAGAATCTGATGCCTTTCCCTCACTATCCTCCTCCAATCCCTGGGAAGATCTGCTCCCACACCATGTTCCATCCTAACTGCTGACTGTGTTAGATACATTAATACATTGGGGATGGGCAGGGGTGCTTTTAAACCTGGGATCTTGCTGTGTAACTTGCCTCCAAAATGCTCTCACTTCCCCTTTCAACTCATCTTTTCTCTCTTTTATCCCGAGGAACTTTGGAAAGCTGCAACGTGAAGATCCAAAATGATCGAGTCCAGGAAAGAACAACCTCCAGAGGGGGAGCACGGGCCTGAGGCCTGAGGCCTGGTCGACAGGCTGCACCCCGTGGGGGCCCACGTGAGTTGTGTGTTTATTTACCCCGAGGTTTAATCTCCTCTGGGGGACCCTGGGTTTTAGGGGCCTCTGGGTAACTGGCTCCTGTCGGATTGTGGCCCTGTCATTTTTAAAACAGATTTGAAGCCTGGGGTTAAAGTATGTCAATCCCCAGGATGTGAGAGGCAGGACTCCCCGAGGGGGCAATTAAAACCCAAATGCTGTGACCCTCTCTGAAGACTTCTCATAAAGTCAGAGTGATGTGGGTTATCGAGAGGGCAGGATGAGAAAATTCAACAGTGAGAGAAAGAGAGTGAGAGAAACGTTTAAAAAATCGAGAGAGCAGAGGAAACAGAAGGGGAGAGAGAGGGAGAGGCATTTTGAGATTGTGAAGTTGCTGCAATGTTTGATTCTGGGGTGACAGGAAATAATTAAACTGAAGCAGAATCACAGAGGGGGGAAATGGTCAGAGTCATTAGCTGCTGCTGCATTGGTGCATATGGGATCTTGCTGTGCACCAACTCCCCCAATACTACCATTGCAGGCAGTGAGTGTTTTAATCAGCTGATCCATCATTTCAAAGTTTTTCCAAAGCTTTAGCATAAAAATGCAGCTCATTGCCCGATATATTTGTGTTTGGATGTTGCTGAGAGATTGTCTGTGTCACTGAGAGCAGAAAACCTGGGATCTTGCTGTGCAATCATTCTGTAATGATTTTCCTCCTTTCAACTGATGCTGTCTCTTTCCTCCCACGGGCCACTTGAAGATTCAATGAGAGAAACTTTAGGATCAGGAGACCTTTGAACAACAGCTTTCTCCAGAGGGGACACGGTCCTGAGGCCTGAGGCCTGGTTGATAGGCTGCACTGTGTGGGCAGGATTCTGTGTTTATTTACCTCAAGGATTAATCTCCTTTTGGGGACCCTGGGTTTTAGGGGCCTCTGGTTAATTGGCTCCTGTCAGATTGTGGCCCTGTTGTTTTTAAAACAGGTTTTAAGCCTGGGGTTAAAATAACTGGGGCCCTGGGATTTGACACCAACACATCAATCCCCAGTGAGAGTCTGACAGACAGGACTCCCCCAAAGAGGGAATTAAAACCTTAAATGAGAACCTCTACCCAAAGACTTGTTCTAATATCAGAGTAATACTACTTGTGGGATGTTGCTGTGTCTCAAACCACCTGCAGAGTGGCCTACATTGCAAGAAGGGTGACCAAATGTGATAATCCCATAAATAAGACCCAGGTTGGCCCAATCCCTGAGTATCTGGGAGGGGATCTCTCTCTCTCTCTCTCTCTCTCTCTCTCTGTCCCCTCTCTCACACCCTCTCCAGCTTCTTTTGTTGATATTTTAAACAAATAAAACCGTCCCACACACAGCAATGTGACTCGTGGGTATTTGAAGTGGCGGAGATGGAAATATTTTGCAGCACAAGGTGATTGTTTTTGAGACAAAGGGGTAAAAAAAGACAAAATGCAGACAAAGACAGCAAATGTGTGTGGGAAGGAGGGAGCGATAGAGAGATAAGATGTGTCTTTGTAGCTGGGCTGCGAAAGGGAGACAGGATTTGGGGGAGTTGGGAGAGAACGGGACTCTCCAATATCCCATCATCGCCCAGCTCCAATCACTTCCTTCTAGAAAGTACCATCCACAAAATTAAATCCTGGGATGGAGCTTTTTTTTAAAAAAAAAACAGGTGTCCCAAAGATATCCACAGCCTCTTGTTGGACAGAAAGTGGGATTGGAGCACATTCTGGAGCAGGAAGGGAGTATCCTGTGGGATCTCCCTGTGCGTCAATGGCCCACAGCATTGCTGGCACAGAGACTTCTGGGAAACTGTTTATCAAAGGGAATATTGTCAAATATAAATGTTGCAAACTTTTAAAAGGTAAGATAAAGATGACCATGTACAAGGTTAAATCAGAGAAAGGGAAAAAGATGAGAGATGGAGAAGGGGAGGGTGGAGAGAGAGAGAGAGAGAGAGAGAGAGCAAGCGAGTGCGTAGAGAAGAAAGAAAGAGGGAAGTGGTTTGAATTTGTCAAACAGCAGGATCTCTGTCATCCTGAAGCCAGGATTGAACCCTTAACCAGCATCAGTGAAACACACAATCTGTCTGTGGTCCCACTGCTACTTGTGGGATCTTGCTGTGTCTGAAGGGACTGAAGGGTCAGTAACAGAATGAATACACCATTGGCTCAGAGAGAGGAGACAGGATAGAGGGTAATGGGGGTTTCAGACTGGAGGGAGCTACAGGCACATACAAGTTGGGAACTGTTTTCATTAAAAGGCAATTGATCCCAGGTCACTGCAGAGTGTAAGAATCTGATGGTATTCCCTCACTATCCTCCTCCAATCCCTGGGAAGATCTGCTCCCACACCATGTTCCACTGTTGACTGTGTTAGATATTTTGATACATTGGGGATGGACAGGGGTGATTTTAAACCTGGGATTTTAAGCTTGCCTTCAAAATGCTCTCGCTACCCCTTTCACGTGATCTTTTCTCTCTTTTATCCCGAGGAACCTTTATTTGGAAAGCTGTAATGTGAAGATCCAGGAAAGAACAACCTCCAGAGGGGGAGCATGGGCCTGAGGCCTGAGGCCTGGTCGACAGGCTGCACCCCGTGGGGGCCCACAGTGGGTTGTGTGTTTATTTACCCCGAGGTTTAATCTCTTCTGGGGGGACCCTGGGTTTTAGGGGCCTCTGGGTAACTGGTTCCTGTCGGATTGCGGCCCTGTCATTTTTAAAACAGATTTGAAGCCTGGGGTTAAAGTAACTGGGGACTTGCGATTTAAAACAAATATATGAATCCCAGAAAGTGTCTGACAGACCAGACTCCCCAAGAAGGGAATTAAAACCTTAAATGAGAAACTCTCCCCAAAGACTTGTTCTAATGTCAGAGTAATGTGGGATGTGTACAGGCCTGGGTGATCAAATGTGATAATCGCATAAATAAGACACAGGTTGGCCAGTTCAATTCAATTCCCTGAGTATCAGGGAGGGGATCTCTCTGTCTGTCCGTATGTCTCTCTCTGTCTCTCTCTCTCTCTGTCTCTCTCTCTGTCCCCTCTCTCACACCCTCTCCAGCTTCGTTTGTTGATATTTTAAACAAATAAAACCGTCCCACACACAGCAATGTGACTCGTGGGTATTTGAAGTGGGGGAGATGGAAATATTTTGAAGCACAAGGTGATTGTGTTTGAGACAAAGGGGTAAAAGAACACAAGATCCACAGAGAGAGAGTGGGGGAAGGAGGGAGTGATAGAGGGATAAGATTGAGGGGGGGGGAAGGAGCAGGGAAGGAGAGGGAGAGGGAGGGGGGAGAAGGAGGGGTAGGAGAGAGGGGGGGAAAGGAGGGGGCAAGGGGTGTAATGCGAGGTGGGGAAGGAGAGAGGGGTAAGGAGAGGTGGGGAAGGAGGGGGGAAGGAGAGAGGGGGTGAGAAGATGGGGGAAGGAAAGGGGAAGGAGAGGGGATGAAAGTAGAGATGGAGTAAGGTGAGGGGGAAGCAGAGGGGGGAAGGAGAGGGAGGGAAAGGGGGGGAAGGAGAGGGGGGAAGGAGAGTGGGGGAAGGGGGCGGACAGAGAGAGGGTGAAAGTAGAGACGGGGTAAGGAGAGGGGGAAGAAGACATGGGAAGGGGGGGAAGGAGAGAGAGAGGGGCTTGAGAGTCGGGGGAAGGAGAGCGGGGGAAGGAGACGGGGACGAAGAGGGGGAATGGGGTGAAGGTGAGTAGGGGAAAGGGGGGAAGTAGAGAGAGAAGGAGGGGCAAGGAGACGGAGGCAGAGAGTGGAGAGGAGAGATGTCAGAAGGAGTTGGGGGAAGGAGAGAGGGGAATGGAGCGGGAAGGGAGGGAGGGGATGTTGGGGGGGAAGGAGAGAGGGGGAAAGAGTGAGGGAAAGAGTGTGGTAAGGAGAGAGGGGAAGGGTGGAAGGAGAGGGGGAAGGGCAAATGGACAGGGAGTGAAAGAGAGGGGGAGGAGGGTTGTCAGAAGGAGATAGAGTGAAGGGGGGGCGAAGGAGAGGGCGAAACGTAGATGTGGGGAAGGAGAGGGCGGAAGGAGAGTGGGGGGAAGGAGTGAGTGGGGAAGGATAGAGGGGAGAAGGAGTGTGGGAGGTAGAGATGGGGAAGGTGAGAGGGGAGGAAGGAGCGAGGGGAAGGAGCGAGGGGGGTCATAGAGGGGGCAAAAGAGAGGGGAGGGAAGGGGAGAGGGGAAGGAGAGAAGGGGGAAGGAGAGAAGGGGGAAGGAGAGAGGGGAGAAGGAGAGAGGGGAGAAGGAGAGACTGGAATGAAGGGGGAAGGAGAGAGGGGGAAGGAGATAGGGGAAGGAAGGGGGAATGAAATAGGGGGGAAGGAGATGGGGGTGAAAGAGATGTGGGGAAGAAATGGGGAAGGAGATGCGGGAAGGAGATAGAGGAAAGGAGATGGGGGGAAGGAGATAAGGGCAGAAGGAGGGGGGAAGGAGATGGGGGAAGGAGATAGCGGGGTAGGAAGGGGGAAGGAGATGGGGGAAAGAGATGTGGGGAAGGAAGGGCGAAGGAGATGGGGGAAGGAGATGGGAGGTAGGAAGGGGGAAGGACGTGGGGGAAGGAGATAGAGGGGAAGGAGATAGTGGTGAAGGAGATCAGGCGGAAGGAGAAGGGGGGAAGGAAGGGGGAAGGAGATGGGGCAAGGAGATAGGGGGGACGCAGATAGGGGGAAGGAAGGGGGAAGGAGATGGGGAAGGAGATGGGAGGTAGGAAGGGGGAAGGACATGGGGGTAGGAGATAGAGGGGAAGGAGATAGTGGTGAAGGAGATCGGGGGGAAGGAGAAGGGGGGAAGGAAGGGGGAAGGAGAAGGGGCAAGGAGATAGGGGGGACGCAGATAGGGAGGAAGGAAGGGGGAAGGAGATGGGGTGGAGGGAAATAGGGGTAAAGAGATGGGGGAACGAAGGGGGAAGGAGATAGGTGGGAAGGAGATAGGTGGGACGGAGATACAGGGGGAAGGAAGTGGGAAGGAGATGGGGGGAAGGAGATATGGGAGAAGGAGATGGGGGAAGGAGATGGGGGAAGGAGATAGATGAGAAGGAGATAGGGAAGAAGGAAGGGGGAAGGAGATGGGGAAGGAGATGGGGGGAAGGAGATGGGGGAAGGAGATAGGGGCAAGGGGATAGGGGAGAAGGAGATACGGGGGAAGGAAGGGGAAAGAGATGGGGGAAGGAGATAGATGAGAAGGAGATAGGGAAGAAGGAAGGGGGAAGGAGATGGGGAAGGAGATAGGGGGGAAGGAGATGGGGGAAGGAGATAGGGGTAGGAGATTGAGGGGAAGGAGATAGGGGTGAAGGAGATCGGGGTGGAAGGAGAAGGGGGAAGGAAGGGGGACGAGATGGGTTGGAGGGAGATAGCGGGGAAGGAGATGGGGGAAGGAGATGGGGGTAGGAGATTGAGGGGAAGGAGATAGGGGTGAAGGAGATCGGGGTGGAAGGAGAAGGGGGAAGGAAGGGGGACGAGATGGGTTGGAGGGAGATAGCGGGGAAGGAGATGGGGGAAGGAAGGGGCATGGAGATAATGGGGGAAGGAGATGAGGGGAAGGAGATGGGGGGAAGGAAGGGGGAAGGAGATGGGGGGAAGGGGATGGGGCAAGGATGGGGGATGGAGATGGGGGAAGGAGATGGGGGAAGGAGATGGTGGAAGGAAGTGGGAAGGAGATGGGGGCAAAGGAAGGGGGAAGGAGATTGTGGGGGAAGGAAGAGGGAAGGAAATAGGGGGAAGGAGATGTGGGGAAGGAAGGTGGATGGAGATAGGGGGAAGGAGATGGGGGAAGGAGGGGGGAAGGAGAGAGGGGGAAGGAAGGGGGAAGGAAATTAGGGAAGGAAGGGAGAAAGGCGATAGGGGGCGAAGGAAGGAGGAAGGAGATAGGGGGGAGGAGATGGGGGAAGGAAGGGGAAGGAGATGGGGGGAAGGGGGAAGGAGTTGGGGGAAGGAGATGGGGGGCAAGGAAGGGGGAAGGAGATGGGGCAAGGAAGGGGGAAGGAGATATGCTGGGAAGGAAGTGGGAAGGAGATTGGGGAAGGAAGGGGGAAGGAAGGGGGAAGGAAGGGGAAGGAGATAGGGGGAAGAAGATAGGGGGAAGGAAGGGGGAACTAGATAGGGGGTGAAGGAGATGGGGAAGGAGATAGGGGGAAGGAGATGTTGGGAAGTTAGTGGGTAGGAGATGGGGGGGGGAAGGAAGTGATACCCCCTGGGAACAAAGGGGAAAATCTCCACTGAGATATGTTTTATATTTTTTAAATTTAGAAATAGTTTTTTATTATACTGTTGCAAGTGTATTAGAGAGCCTTTATTTTTGTAAATTTTATATACTCTATGCTCGGGATGTTCTGGATTGGGTTTCTCCTCCCGAGGGGTCTCGGATTTGCCCGGATGATTATGGTGGATCAGTCGGTTATGTGGTGCACCTGGAATGTCAAGGGGAGTAATTCGCCAGTCAAAAAGAAGAAAATATGATCAAATCTGAAGAAAGAAAGAGTTGATATAGCTCTCCTGCAGAAGACACACCTGTCGGATAAAGATCACTTGAAATTACGACAGGGTGAATCTGATCAGGCCTTTTTTCTTCTTTTAGCTCAAAAAGCAGGGGAGTTGTTATTCTTGTTCGAAAGAACTTCCCTTTCAAAATTCTAAATCAGATAAAAGACGAGTCTGGACGATATATTTTGATTAAAGCCCTCATAAATGGAGAGGAATATGGGATTTTAAATTTGTACTGCCCCCCGGCACACCCCTTTAAATTTATAATGGAAGCCTTTTCAAAATTGATGGCTTTTGGTGCCGGTCATACAATTATAGGGGGAGACTTTAATTGTATTATGGATCCGGAAGTAGATAGGATTCCCAAGAGTACTGCAGGAGAATCTCCCAGATCTAGACAATTGGTGGATCTGAACAAAGAATTAGGATTAGGAGATGTATGGAGATGTCTTCATCCACAGGGCAGAGATTTTTCTTTCTACTCCAATCCACATAAATGTCATACCAGAATTGATATGTTTTTTGCCCCCTCAATCTTTTTAAGTTCCATATCATCCTGTAAAATAGGTAGTATAGCAATTTCCGACCACGCTGCTGTATATATGGAAACTAAGGCGAGGAACAATGGGACATCCCCTCGCCATTGGCGTATGGATCCCTTCCTGATGAAAGCCAGTAAATTTGTAAAGTACTTCTCTCAAGAATTTAAACCATTTTTAGAAATTATTTCAGGTACGGCTAGCAACCCATCAATGATGTGGGAGACCATCAAAGCTTCCACGCGAGGTTTGATCATCTCCTCCTCAGCGACCCAGAAAAAATTGAAGGGAGAACAACACCGTCTGCTCGAAGCTCACTTAAAAGCAGCTGAAACAGCAAATACTGATAGACCTTCTATTATTAAATTGCAAAGGATTACGGCTCTTAGGACAGCTCCAAACACTACGCTTACTCAAATGGCTAAGAGGGAAATATTATTTGCAAAACAAAGGTTATATGAATATGGCGACAAACCGGGTAGATACTTAGCATTTCTCCCAAAGGAAAAAAAAGGCCCCTCAGACTATTACATCTATCAAGGAAAGTACAGGAATTTTGACTCATGATCATAAAAAGATTAATGTGATCTTTAGAGAATTTTATTGTGAGTTATATACCTCGCAGGATTGTGAAGATAGGACTAGGAGGATGCAGTCATTTTAAAAATTTGACCTTTCTGGGCCTAACTCCGGAACAGGTATCAGCCCGAAATGCTCCTCGAACAGTCCAAGAAATACTTGATGCAATTAGGAAACTTCAGAGTGGTAAGGCACCGGCCCAGATGTTTTTCAAACTGAATTCTATAAAGAGTTTACAGAAATATTGGCTGGTCGACTTATGGAGATGTATAATATATTTAACCAGGAGATTTTAAGTCTACTCAGTTTAGGTCACTGACTCCGTGTTGGCTGGTTAAATATATATAACCAGAAGATTTACACTTTCCTCAGTTAAGGGCAATGACTCTGTGCTGGCTGTTAAAATATATGTAACCAGGAGATATAAACTCTCCTCAGTTTAGAGCAATGACTCTGTGCTGGCTGGTTAAATAAATACATAACCAGGAGATTTACACTCTCTTCAGTTTAGGGCACTGAGTCTGTGCTGGCTGGTTAAATGTATATAACCAGGAGATTTACACTCTCCTTAGTATAGGGCACTGACTCTGTGCTGGCTGTTAAAATATATATAACCAGGAGATTTGCATTCTCCTCAGTTTAGGGGATTGACTCTGTGCTGGCTGTTAAAATATATATAACCTGGAGATTTGCATTCTCCTCAGTTTAGGGCAATGACTCTGTGCTGGCTGGTTCAATATATATAACCAGGAGATTTACACTCTCCTCAGTTTAGGGCACTGACTCTGTGCTGGCTGTTAAAATATCTATAACCAGGAGATTTGCATTCTTCTCAGTTTAGAGCAATGACTCTGCAGGCTGGTTAAATAAATACATAACCAGGAGATTTACACTCTCCTTAGTATAGGGCAATGACTCTGTGCTGGCTAGTTCAATATACATAACCAGTAAATTTACACTCTCCACAGTTTAGGGCAATGACTCTGTGCTGGCTGTTTCAATATGTTTAACCAGGCAATTTACACTCCCCTCAGTTTAGAGCAATGACTCTGTGCTGGCTGTTAAAATATATATAACCTGGAGATTTGCATTCTCCTCAGTTTAGGGCAATGACTCTGTGCTGGCTGGTTCAATATATATAACCAGGAAATTTATACTCTCCACAGTTTAGGGCAATGACTCTGTGCTGGCTGTTTCAATATATATAACCAGGCGATTTACACTCTCCTCAGTTTAGAGCAATGACTCTGCAGGCTGGTTAAATAAATACATAACCAGGAGATTTACACTCTCTTCAGTTTCGGGCACTTATGCTGTGCTGGTTGGTTGAATATACATAACCAGAAGATTTACACTCTCCTCAGTTTAGGTCACTGAATCTGTTCTGGCTGGTTAAATATATATATCACCAGGAGAATTACACTCTCCTCAGTTTAGGGCACTGACTCTGTGCTAGTTGGTGGAATATATTTAGCCGGGTGACTTGCACTACCCTCAGTTTAGGGCACTGACTCTAAGCTGACTGGTTAAATATATATAACCCGGAGATTTACACTCTCCTAAGTTTCGGGCACTGACTCTGTGCTGGCCTGTTGAAATATATATCACCAGGAGATTTACACTCTCCTTAGTTCAGAGCACTGAATCTGTGCTGCCTTGTTAAATATATATAACCACGAGTTTTACACTCTCCTCTGTTTGGGGCACTGACTCTGTGCTGGCTGGTTGAATATTTCTGGCCGGGAGACTTACACTAACCTCATTTTAGGGCACTGACTCGAATCTGGCTGGTCAAATATGTATAACCCAGAGATTTACACTCTCCTAACTTGAGGGCACTGACTCTGTGCTGGCTGTTAAAATATATCTGACCAGGAGATTTACACTGTCCTTCGTTTAGAGCACTGACTCTGTGCTGGCTGGTTCAATATATATAACCAGAAGATTTCCACTCTCCTCAGTTTAGGGCAATGACTCTGTGCTGGCTCGTTCAATATATATAACCAGGAGATTTACAATGACCTCAGTTTAGGGCACTTACGCCGTGCTGGCTGTTTAAATATATATAACCAGGAAATTTATACTCTCCACAGTTTAGGGCAATGACTCTGTGCTGGCTGGTTAAATATATATGACCAGGAATTTTACTCTCTCCTCAGTTTAGGGCACTGACTCTGTGCTGGCTGTTTAAATATATATAACCAGGAGATTTACACTCTCCTCAGTTTAGGGCAATGACTCTGTGCTGGCTGGGGAAATATATATAACCAGGAGATTTACCCTCTCCTCAGTTTAGGGCATTGATTTTGTGCTGGCTGGTTAAATATATAGAACCAGGTGATTTACGCTCTCCTCAATTTAGTGCAATGGCTCAGTGCTGGCTGGTTAAATGTATATAACCAGAAGATTTACACTCTCCTCAGTTTAGGGCAATGACTCTGTGCTGGATGGTTAAATATATATATAAAACCAGGAGATTTACACGGACCTCAGTTTAGGGCCAGTTAAATAAATACATAACCAGGAGATTTACCTTCTCTTTACTTTCGGGCACTGAGTCTGTGCTGGCTGGTTAAATGTATATAACCAGAACATTTACACTCTCCTAAGTTTCAGGCACCAACTCTGCGCTGGCTGTTTATATATATATATATAACCAGTATATTTATACTCTCCTCAGTTTAGGGCACTGACTCTGTGCTGGCTGGTTAAATATATATGACCAGGAATGTATATCACCAGGACATTTTCACTCTCCTCAGTTTCAGGCACTGACTCTGCGCTGGCTCTTAAAATATATATAACCAGGATATTTACACTCTCCTCAGTTTCTGGCACTGACTCTGCACCTGCTCGTTAAAAATATGTAACCAGGATATTTACACACTCCTCAGTTTAGGGCAATGACTCTGTGCTGGCTGGGTAAATATATATAACGGGGAGTTTTAAACTCTCCTCAGTTTAGGGCACTGACTCTGCCCTGTCTGGTTAAATATATATAACCAGGAGATTTACACTCTCCTCAGTAGAGGGCACTGAATCTGTGCTGGCCGGTTAAATATTTATAACCAGGAGACTTACCCTTTCCTCATTTGAGGGGATTGAATCTGTGCTGGCTGTTTAAATATATCTAACTAGGAGATTTATACTCTCCTCAGTTTCGTGCACAGACTCTGCAGGCTGGTTGAATAGATATAGCCAGGAGATTTACACTCTCCTCAGTTTAGGGCACGGAGTCCGTGCTGGCTGGTTAAATATATATAACCAGGAGATTTTCACCCTCCTCACTTTCGGTCACTGACGCCGTGCTGGCTGGTTAAATATATATAAGAAGAAGATTTCCCCTCTCCTCAGTTTAGGGCACTTCTTCTGTGCTGACTGTTTCAATATATATAACTAAGAGATTTACCCTCTCCTCAGTTTAGGGCAATGACTCTGTGCTGGCTGGTTAAGTATATATAACCAGGAGATTTACACTCTCCTCAGTTTAGGGCAATGACTCTGTGCTGGCTGGTTAAATATATATAACTAGTAGATTTACACTCCCCTCAGTTTAGGGCAATGACTCTGTGCTGGCTGGTTAAATATATATAACTAGTAGATTTACAATCTCCTCAGTTGAGGGCACAGACTCCATGCAGGCTGGTTAAATACATAAACCAGGAGATTTACACACTCCTCAGGTAAATGCAATGACTCTGTGCTGGCTGGTTAAATATATGTATATAACCATGAGATTTCCCCTCTCCTCAGTTTAGGGCACTGAGTCTGTGCTGGCTGTTTAAATTTTTATAACCAGGAGATTTCCCCTCTCTTCAGTTTTGGGCACTGACTCTGTGCTGGCTGTTTAAATATATATTTGCAGGATATTTCCACACTCCTCACTTTAGGGCACTGAATCTGTGCTGGCCGGTTAAATATTTATAACCAGGAGATTTACACTCTTCTCAGTTTCAGGCACTGACTCTGCGCTGGCTCTTAAAATATATATAACCAGGATATTTACACTCTCCTCAGTTTAGGGCAATGACTCTGTGCTGGCTGGTTAAATATATATAACCAGGAGATTTACACTCTCCTCAGTTTAGGGCACTGAGTCTGTGCTGGCCGGTTATATATCGAAAACCAGGTTATTTGCAATCTCCTCAGTTTAGGGCACTGATTCTGTGCTGGCTGGTTAAATATATGTAACCATGAGATTTACCCTCTCCTCAGTTTAGGGCACTGTCTCTGTGTTGACTGGTCAAATATATATAACCAGGAGATTTACACTCTCCTCAGTTTAGGGCAATGATTCTGTGCCGGGTTGTTAAATATATAAATATAGCGAGGAGATTTACCCTGTCTTCTGTTTAGTGCAATGACTCTGTGCTGGCTGGTGAAATATATATAACCAGGAGATTTACACTCTCCTCAGTTTAGGGCACTGACTGTGTGCTGGCCGGTTATATATCGAAAACCAGGTTATTTGCAATCTCCTCAGTTTAGGGCACTGTCTCTGTGTTGACTGGTTAAATATATATAACCAGGAGATTTGCACTCGATTCAGTTTAGGGCACTGACTCTGTGCTGGCTGGTTAAATATATGTATAACCAGGAGATTTACACTCTCCTCAGTTTCTGGCACTGACTCTGTGCTGGCTGGTTAAATATATATATATATCCCGGAGATTTACCCTCTCCACAGTTTAGGCACTGACTCTGTGCTGGCTGTTCAAATATATATAACCAGGAGCTTTACACTCTCCTCAGTTTAGGGCACTTCTTCTGTGCTGACTGTTTCAATATATATAACTAAGAGATTTACCCTCTCCTCAGTTTAGGGCAATGACTCTGTGCTGGCTGGTTAAGTATATATAACCAGGAGATTTACACTCTCCTCAGTTTAGGGCAATGACTCTGTGCTGGCTGGTTAAATATATATAACTAGTAGATTTACACTCCCCTCAGTTTAGGGCAATGACTCTGTGCTGGCTGGTTAAATATATATAACTAGTAGATTTACAATCTCCTCAGTTGAGGGCACAGACTCCATGCAGGCTGGTTAAATACATAAACCAGGAGATTTACACACTCCTCAGGTAAATGCAATGACTCTGTGCTGGCTGGTTAAATATATGTATATAACCATGAGATTTCCCCTCTCCTCAGTTTAGGGCACTGAGTCTGTGCTGGCTGTTTAAATTTTTATAACCAGGAGATTTCCCCTCTCTTCAGTTTTGGGCACTGACTCTGTGCTGGCTGTTTAAATATATATTTGCAGGATATTTCCACACTCCTCACTTTAGGGCACTGAATCTGTGCTGGCCGGTTAAATATTTATAACCAGGAGATTTACACTCTTCTCAGTTTCAGGCACTGACTCTGCGCTGGCTCTTAAAATATATATAACCAGGATATTTACACTCTCCTCAGTTTAGGGCAATGACTCTGTGCTGGCTGGTTAAATATATATAACCAGGAGATTTACACTCTCCTCAGTTTAGGGCACTGAGTCTGTGCTGGCCGGTTATATATCGAAAACCAGGTTATTTGCAATCTCCTCAGTTTAGGGCACTGATTCTGTGCTGGCTGGTTAAATATATGTAACCATGAGATTTACCCTCTCCTCAGTTTAGGGCACTGTCTCTGTGTTGACTGGTCAAATATATATAACCAGGAGATTTACACTCTCCTCAGTTTAGGGCAATGATTCTGTGCCGGGTTGTTAAATATATAAATATAGCGAGGAGATTTACCCTGTCTTTTGTTTAGTGCAATGACTCTGTGCTGGCTGGTGAAATATATATAACCAGGAGATTTACACTCTCCTCAGTTTAGGGCACTGACTGTGTGCTGGCCGGTTATATATCGAAAACCAGGTTATTTGCAATCTCCTCAGTTTAGGGCACTGTCTCTGTGTTGACTGGTTAAATATATATAACCAGGAGATTTGCACTCGATTCAGTTTAGGGCACTGACTCTGTGCTGGCTGGTTAAATATATGTATAACCAGGAGATTTACACTCTCCTCAGTTTCTGGCACTGACTCTGTGCTGGCTGGTTAAATATATATATATATCCCGGAGATTTACCCTCTCCACAGTTTAGGCACTGACTCTGTGCTGGCTGTTCAAATATATATAACCAGGAGCTTTACACTCTCCTCAGTTTAGGGCACTGACTCCGTGCTGGATTGTTAAATATATGTAACCATGAGATTTACACTCTCCTCAGTTTAGGGCACTGAAACTGTGCTGTCTATTTAAATATATATAGCCAGGAGTATTACGCTCTCCTCAGTTTAGGGCAAAGACTCTGTGCTGGATTTTTAAATATATATCTATAACCAGGAGATTTACCCTCTCCTCAGTTTCGGGCACTGACTTTGTGCGGGTTGGTTAAATATATATAACCAGGAGATTTACACACTCCTCAGTTTAGGGCACTGACTCCGTGCTGGCTGGTTGAATATATATAACCAGAAGATTTACACTCTCCTCCGTTTAGGGCACTAATTCTGTGCTGGCTGGTTAAATATATATCACCAGGAGATTTACACTCTACTCAGTTTAGGGCCCTGACTCTGTGCTGGCTGTTTGAATATATGTTACCAGGAGATTTACACTCTCCTCAGTTTAAGGCACTGAGTCTGTGCGGCTGTTTAAATATATTTTACTAGGAGATTTACACTCTCCTCATTAGGGCACTGAATCTGTGTTATCTGGTTCAATATATGTAACCAGAAGATTTACACTCTCTTCAGTTGAGGGCAATGACTCTGTGCTGGCTGTTTAAATATATGTTACCAGGAGATTTACACACTCCTCAGTTGAAGGCAATGACTCTATGCTGGCTGGTTAAATATATATAAACAGGAGTTTCACACTCTCCTCAGTTTAGGGCACTGACTCTGCGGGCAGGTTGAATATATATAGCCAGGAGATTTACACTCTCCGCAGTTTAGGGCACTTACACTGTGCTGGCTGGTTAAATATATGTAACCAGGAGATTTACGCTCTCCTCAGTTCATGGCAATGACTCTGTGCTGGGTGGTTAAATATATATACCAGGAGATTTACACTCGACTCAGTTTAGGGCACTGAGTCTGTGCTGGCTGTTTAAATATTTATATCCAGGAGTTTACACTCTCCCAAGTTTAAGGCACTGACTCTGTGCTGGCTAGTTAAATATATCTAGCCCGGAGATTTACACTCACCTCAGTTTAGGGCACTGAATCTGTGCTGGCTGGTTAAATATATATCACCAGGAGATTTACACTCTCCTCAGTTTAGTGCAATTACTCTGTTCTGGCTGGATAAATATATGTAACCAGGAGATTTAAACTCTCCTCAGTTTAGGGCACTGACTCTGTGTTATCTGGTTAAATATATATAACCAGAAGATTTACACTCTCCTCAGTTTTGGGGAATGACTCTGTGCTGGCTGGATAATATATATTTAAACAGGAGATTTACCGTCTGCCCAGTTTAGGGCACTGAATCTGTGCTGGCTGGTTAAATGTATCTAACCACGAGATTTACACCCTCCTCAGTTTTGGCCACTCAGTCTGTGCTGGCTGATTAAATATATATATGACCAGGATAATTACACTCTCCTCAGTTGAAGGCACTGACTCGGTGCTGGCTGATTAAGTATATATTTAACAAGGAGATTTAACGTCTGCTCTGTTAAGGGCACGAAGTCTGTACTGGCTGGTTAAATATATATAAACAGGAGATTTACACTCTCCTCAGTACAGGGCACTGACTCTGCTGGCTGGTTGAATATATATAGTCAGGAGATTTACACTCACCTCAGTTTAGGGCATTGACTCTGTGCTGGTTGGTTAAATATATATGTATATAACCAGGAGATTAACACTCTCCTCAGTTTAGGGCACTGACTTTGTGCTGGCTGGTTAAATATATATAACCAGGAGATTTACCCTCGACTCAGTTTCTGGCACATGATCTGTGCTGGCTGTTTAAATTTATATAACCACGATAATTATACTCTCCTCAGTTTAGGGCACTGACTCTGTGCTGGCTGTTTACATTGATAAACGGGAGATTTACACTCTCCACAGTTTAGGGCAATGACTCTGTGCTGGCAGTTTAAGCATATACATAACCAGGAGATTTACCCTCTCCTCAGTTTAGTTCACTGACTCTGTGCTGGATGGTTAAATATATGTAACGAGGAGATTTACACACTCCTCAGTTTGGGGCACTGAGTCTGTGCTGGCTGTATAACTATGGATAACCAGGAGTTTACACTCTCCTCAGTATAAGGCAATGACTCTGTGCTGGCTGGTTGAAAAAAGATAACCAGGAGATTTACCCTCTCCTCATTTAGGTCACTGAGTCTGTGTCTGCTGGTTAAATATATCTAACCAGGAGATTTACATTCTCTTTAGTTTCGGGCACTGAGTCTGTGATGTCTGGTTAAATATATATAACCAGGAGATTTACGCACTCCTCAGCTTAGTGCAAGGACTGTGTACTAGCTGGTTAAATATATATGACCAGATTTACCCTCTCCTCAGTTTTGGGCACTGATTCTGTGCTGGCTGTTTAAATATCTATAACCAGGAGATTTATCCTCTGCTCAGTTTAGGGCACTGACTCTGTGCTGTCTGGTTAAATATATATAACTAGGAGATTTACACTTGCCTCCATTTTGGACACTGACTCTGCACTGGATATTTAAATATATATCACCAGGGGTTTTCCCCTCTCCTCAGTTTAGGGCATAGACTCTGTGCTGGCTGGTTGAATATATATAACTAGGAGATTTATACTCTCCTCAGTTTAGGGCACTGACTCTGTGTTGGCTGGTTAAATATATATAACCAGGAGATTTACACTCTCCTCAGTTTAGGGCAATGACTCTGTGCTGGACTTTTAAATATATATAACCAGGAGATTTATGCTCTCCTCAGTTTAGGGCACTGACTGTGTGCTGGCTGGTTAAATATATATACCCAGGAGATTTACACTCTCCACAGTTTAGGTGAATGAAATCTGTGCTGTCTTGTGAAATATATATAAAACCAGGAGATCTACACTCTAGTCAGTTTAGGGCACTGACTCTGTGTTGTCTGGTTAAATATATATAACCAGGAGATTTATGCTCTCCTCAGTTGAGGGCACTCACTCTGTGCTGGCTGGTTGAATATATATACCCAGGAGATGTCCCCTCTCCTCTGTTCAGGTCACTCACTCTGTGCTGGCTGTTTAAATAGATATAACCAGGAGATTTACACTCTCCACAGTTTAGGGCACTGAATCTGTGTTATCTGGTTAAATATATATAACCAGGAGATTTACCCTCTCCTCAATTTAGGGCAGTGACTCTGTGCTGGCTGTTTAAATATGTATAAACCAGAAGATTTACACTCTTCTCAGTTTAGGTCACTGAATCTGTGCTGGCTGGTTAAATATATATAACCAGGAAATTTACACTCTCCTCAGTTTAGGGCAATGACTCTGTGCTGGCTGTTTAAATATATGTAACCAGAAGATTTACGCTCTCCTCAGTTTAGGGCAATGACTCTGTGCTGGCTGGTTAAATATATATAACTAGGAGATTTACACTCCCCTCAGTTTAGGGCAATGACTCTGTGCTGGCTGTTTAAATATATATAACCAGGAGATTAACACTCTCCTCAGTTTAGGGCAATGACTCTGTGCTGGCTGTTTAAATATATATAACCAGGAGATTAACACTCTCCTCAGTTTAGGGCAATAACTCTGTCCTGGCTAGTTAAATATAAACAACAAGGGGATTTACCCTCTCCTCAGTTTTGGGCACTGAGTCTGTGCTGGCTGGTGGAACATATCAAGCCAGGAGACTTATACTATCCTCAGTTTAGGTCACTGACTCTGCGTTGGATCATTAAATATATATAACCAGGAGATTTACTCTCACCTTAGTATCGGGCATTGATTCTGTGCTGGCTCGTTGAGTATATATAAACTAGGAGATTTACCCTGTCCTCAGTTTATGGCACTCAATCTGTGCTGGCTGGTTAAATATATATAACCATGAGATTTACACTCTCCTCAGTTTAGGGCAATGACTCTGTGCTGGCTGGTTAAATACATATAACCCGGAGATTTACACTCTCTTCAGTTTAGGGCACTGACTCTGTGTTATCTGGTTAAATATATATAACCAGGAGATTTACTCTCACCTTCGTATCGGGCATTGATTCTGTGCTGGCTCGTTGAGCATATATAAACTAGGAGATTTACCCTGTCCTCAGTTTTTAGCACTCAATCTGTGCTGGCTGGTTAAATACATATAACCAGGTGTTTTACACTCTCCTCAGTTTAAGGCAATGACTCGGTGCTGGCTGATTAAATATATATAACCAGGAGATTTACACTCTCTTCAGTTTAGGGCACTGACTCTGTGTTATCTGGTTAAATTTATATAACCAGTAGATTTACACTCTCCTCTGTTTAGGGCAATGACTCTCTGCTAGCTGGCTAAATATATATAACAAGGGGATTTACCCTCTCCTCAGTTTCGGGCACTGATTCTGTGCTGGCTGGTTAAACAGATATAACCAGGAGATTTACACTCTCTACAGTATAGGGCACTGACTCTGCTGGCTGGTTGAATATATATAGCCAGGAGATTTACACTCTCCTCAGTATAGGGCACTGACTCTGCTGACTGGTTGAATATATATAACCAGGAGATTTACACCCTCCACAGTTTAGTGCAATGACTCTGTGCTGGCTCGTTAATTTATATTTAACCAGGAGATTTACCGTCTGCGCAGTTTAGGGCATTAAGTCTGTGCTGGCTGGATAAATGTATATAACCAGGAGATTTACCCTCTCCTCAGTTTAGGGCACTGACTCTAAGCTGGCTGGTTAAATACATATAACCAGGAGATTTACATTCTCCTCAGTTTCGGGTACTGACTCCGTGCTGGTTGGTTAAATATATATAACCTGGAGATTTACACAGATCTCAGTATAGGGTACTGACTCTGTGCTGCCTTGTTAACTATATATAACAGGAGATTTACACTCTCCACAGTTTAGGGCAATGACTCTGTGCTGGCTGGTTGAATATATACAACCAGAAGATTTACACTCCCCTCCGTTTAGGGCACTGACTCTGTGTTATCTGGTAAAATATCTGTAACCAGAAGATTTACATTCTCCACAGTTTAGGGCAATGACTCTGTGCAGGCTGGTTAAATATATACAAGAAGGGAATTTACCCTCTCCTCAGTTTAGAGCACTGAATGTGTGCTGGCTGGTTGAATATATATATAACCAGGAGATTTACTCTGTCCTCAGTTTTGGGCCCTGACTGTGTTCTGGCTGTTTAAATATCTATAAGCAGGAGTTTCCACTCTCCTCAGTTTAAGGCAATGAATCTGTGCTGGCTGGTTGAATATATATAACCAGAAGATTTACCCTATCCTCAGTTTAGGGCACTGACTCTGTGCTGGCTGTTTGAATTGATAACTGGGAGATTTACTCTCTTCTTAGTTGAGGGCAATGACTCTGTGTTGGCAGGTTAAATATATAAATAACCAGGAGATTTACCCTCTCCTCAGTTTAGGGCACTGAGTCTGTCGGCTGTTTAAATAGATATAACCAGGAGATTTACCCTCTCCTCAGTTTCGGGCACTGACTCTGTGCTGGCTGGTTGAATATATATAACCAGATGATTTACCCTCTCCTCAGTTTATGGCCCTGAATATGTGCTGGCTGGTTAAATATATATAACCAGGAGATTTACACTCTCCTCAGTTTATAGCACTGACTCTGTGCTGGTTGGTTAAATATATATAACTAGGAGATTTACACTCTCCTCCATTTTGTGCACTGACTCTGCACTGGATATTTAAATATATATCACCAGTGGTTTTCCCCTCTCCTCAGTTCAGGGCAATGACGCTTTGCTGGCTGTTTAAATATATATATAAACAGGAGATTTACACTCTCTTCAGTTTAGGGCATGGAGTCTGCACTGGCTAGTTAAATGTATAGAACCAGGACATTTACACTCTCCTAAGTTTCAGGCACTGACTCTGCGCTGGCTGGTTAAATATATATAACCAGGAGATTTACACTCTCCTCAGTTTCGGGCACTGACTCTGCGCCTGCTGGTTAAAAATATATAACTGGGAGATTTGCACTCTCCTCAGTTTAGGGCAATGACTCTGTGCTAGCTGTTCAAATATATATAACCAGAAGCTTTACACTCTCCTCAGTTTTGGGCACTGACTCCGTGCTGGATGGGTAAATATATATAACCATGAGATTTTCCCTCTCCTCAGTTTAGGGCACTGACTCTGTGCTGGCTGGTGAAATATATATAACTTGGAGATTTCCCCTCTACTCAGTTTAGGGCACTGTGCTGGCTGGGTAAGTATATATAACCAGAAGATTTGCACTCTCCTCTGTTTTGGGCACTGACTTTGGGCTGGCTGGTGAAATGTATGTAACCAGGCGATTTTCACTGTCTTCAGTTTAGGGCACTGACTCTGCGCTGGCCTGTTAAATATAGATAACCAGGAGATTTGCACTCTCCTCAGTTTTGGGCACTGACTCTGTGTTGGCTGGTTAAATAGATATAACCAGGACATTTCCAGTCTTCTCAGTTTAGGGCTCTGAATCTGTGCTGGTTGCATAAATATATATAACCAGGAGATTTCCCCTCTCCTCAGTTTCGGGCACAGATTCTATGCTGGCTGGTTGAATATATATAACGAGGAGATTTACAATGCCCTCAGTTTAGGGCACTGACTCTGTGTTGACTGGTTAAATGTAGATAATCAGGAGATTTACACTCTCCTCAGTTTTGGGCACTGACTCTGTGTTGGCTGGTAAAATAGATATAACCAGGCGATTTCCCCTCTCCTCAGTTTAGGGCACAGACACTGCGCTGGTTAGTATAAATATATAAAACCAGGAGATTTACACTCTACTCAGTTTAGGGCACTGACTCTGTGTTGTCTGGTTAAATATATATAACCTGGGGATTTATACTCTCCTCAGTTCAGGGCAATGACTCTGTGCTGGCTGGTTAAATATATATAACATGGAGATTTATACTCTCCTCAGTTCAGGGCAATGACTCTGTGCTGGCTGGATACATATATATAACCAGGAGATTTACACTCTCCTCAGATGAGGGCACTGACTCTGTGCTGGCAAGCTGAATATATATAACCAGAAGATTTACACTCACCTTAGTTTAGGTTACTGACTCTGTGTTGTCTGGTTAAATATATATAACCAGAAGATTTATACTCTCCTCAGTTTAGGGCACTGACTCTGCGCTGTCTGTTAAAATATATATAAAACCAGGATATTTACAATCTCCTAGGTTTAGGGCAATGACTGTGTGCAGGCTATTTAAATATATATATAACCATAGTTTTATCGTCTCCTCACTTTAGGTCACTGACTATGTGCCTGCTGATTAAATATATCTAACCAGGAGATGTACATTCTAATCAGTTCAGGGCACTGAGTCTGTGCTGGCTGGATAAATATATATAACCAGGAGATTTACACTCTCCCCAGTTTAGGGCAATGACTCTGTGCTGGCCGGTTAAATATATATAACCAGGAGATTTTCACTCTCTTCAGTTTTGGTCACTGGCGCCGTGCTGGCTGGTTTTATATATATATATAACAAGAAGATTTCCCCTCTCCTAAGTTTCGCGCATGACTCTGTGCTGACTGTTTCAATATATATAACCAGGAGATTTACGCTCTCCTCAGTTTAGGGCACTGAGTCTGCGCAGGCTGGTTGAATAAATATTTCCAGGAGATTTAAACTATCCTCAGTTGAGGTCACTGACTCTGTGTTGGCTGGATAAATATACATAACTAGGAAATTTACACTCTCCTCTGTTTAGGGCATAGACTCTGTGCTGGCTGTTTAAATATATATAACCAGGAGATTTACCCTATCCTCAGTTTAGGGCACTGACTCTGTGCTGGTTGGTTAAATATATAGAACATGTAGTTTTATACTCTCCTCAGTTTAGGGCAATGACTCTGTGCTGGCTGTTAATATATATATATAAAACCAGGATCTTTCCAATCTCCTAGGTTTAGGGTAATGACTGTGTGCCGGCTATTAAAATATATATATAACTATAGATTTACCCTCTCCTCACTTTAGGTCACTGAGTCTGTGCCTGCAGGTTAAACATATCTAACCAGGAGATTTACATTCTATTCAGTTTAGGGCACTGACTCTGTGCTGGCTGGTTAAATATATATAACCAGAAGATTTACACACTCCTTAGTTTAGGGCACTGAATGTGTGCTGGCTCATTAAATATATATAACCAGAAGATTTATACTCTCCTCAGTTTAGGGCACTGACTCTGCGCTGTCTGTTAAAATATATATAAGATCAGGATATTTCCAATCTCCTAGGTTTAGGGCAATGACTATGTGCAGGCTATTTAAATATATATATATTCTATTCAGTTTAGGGCACTGACTCTGTGCTGGCCGGTTAAATATATATAACCAGGAGATTTTCACTCTCCTCAGTTTTGGTCACTGGCGCCGTGCTGGCTGGTTAAATATAGAGAACCAGGAGGTATACACTCTCCTCAGTTTAGGGCAGTGAGTCTGTGCTGGCAGGTTGAATATATCGAGCCAGGAGATTTACACTCTCCTCAGTTGAGGGCACTGACTCTGCATTGTCTGGTGAAATGTATATAACCAGGAGATTTACACTCTCACCAGTTTTTGGCACTGATGCTGTGCTGGCTGGTTAAATATATATAACCAGGAGATTTATCCTCTCCTCAGTTTAGGGCACTGACTCTGTGCTGGCTGGTTAAATATATATTACCAGGCGATTCACACTCACCTCAGTTTAGGGCACTGACTTTGCATTGTCTGGTGATAGATATATAACCGGGAGATTTACACTCTCCTCAGTTTAGGGCACTGACTCTGTGCTGGTTGGTTAAATATATATAACCTGGAGATTTACACTCTTCTCAGTTTAGGGCACTGACTCTGTGCTGGTTGGTTACATATATATAACCTGGAGATTTACACTCTTCTCAGTTTAGGGCACTGACTCTGTGCTGGCTGTTTAAATTCATATAACCAGGAGATTAACACTCTCCACAGTTTAGGGCACTGACTCTGTGCTGGCTGGTTAAATATATATTACCAGGAGATTTACACTCACCTCAGTTTAGGGCACTGCCTCTGCATTGTCTGGTGATATATATATATAACCGGGAGATTTACACTCTCCTTAGTTTAGGGCACTGACTCTGCGTTGGATATTTAAATATATATAACAAGGGGATTTACCCTCTCCTCAGTTTAGATCTCTGATTCTGTACTGTCTGGTTAAATATATATAACCAGGATATTTACACTCTCCTAAGTACAGGGCACTGACTCTGCCGGCTGGTTGAATATATATAGCCAGGAGATTTACACTCTCCTCAGTTGAGAGCAATGACTTTGTGCTAGCTGTTTAAATATACATAACCTGGAGATTTACCCTCTCCTCAATTTAGGGCACTGACTCTGTGCTGGCTGTTTAAATTGATAACTGGGAGATTTACCCTCTCCTCAGTTTAGGGCACTGACTCTGTGCTGGCTGTTTAAATTGATAACTGGGAGATTTACACTCTCCTCAGTTTAGGGCACTGACTCTGTGCTGGCTGGTTAAATATATATAACCAGAAAATTTCCACTCTCCTCATTTCATGGCAATGACTCTGTGCTGGGTTGTTAAATATATATACCAGGAGATTTACACTCCACTCAGTTTAGGGCACTGAGTATTTGCTGGCTGTTAAAATATCTAAAACCAGGAGTTTACACTCTCCTCAGTTTAAGGCACTGACTCCGTGCTGGCTGGTTAAGTATATATAACCAGGAAATTTATCGCCTCCTCAGTTTAGGGCACTGACTCTGTGTTATCTGGTTCAATATATGTAACCAGAAGATTTACACTCTCCTCAGTTTCGGGCACTGACTCTGTGCTGGCTGTTTAACGATATATAACCAGGAGATTTACACTCTCCACAGTTTAGTGCAATGACTCTTTGCTGCCTGGTCAAATATATATATTTGCTGGCTGGTTAAGTATATATAACCAGGAAATTTATCCCCTCCTCAGTTTAGGGCACTGACTCTGTTTTATCTGGTTCAATATATGTAACCAGAAGATTTACACTCTCCTCAGTTGAGGGCAATGACTCTGCTGGTTGGATGAATATATATAGCCAGGATATTTACACTCTCCTCAGTATAGGACACTGACTCTGCTGGTTGGTTGAATATATATAACCAGGAGATTTACACTGTCCTCAGTTTAGTCCATTGATCTGTGCTGGCTGGTTAAATATATATATAACCAGGAGATTTACCCTCTCCTCAGTTTATGGCACTGACTTTGTGCTGGCTGTTTAATTTATATAACCAGGAAATTTGCACTCTCCTCAGTTTAGGGCCCTGACTCTGTGCTGGCTGGTTAAATACATATAACCAGGAGATTTACACTCTCCTCTGATTAGGGCACATAGTCTGTGCTGTCTGTTTGAATATATATAACAAGGAGATTTCCCCTCTCCTCAGTTTCGGCAAGGAATCTGTGCTGGCTGGTTGAATATATATAAAAAGAAGTTTTACACTCTCCTCCGTTTAGGGCACTGACTCTGTGTTATCTGGTTAAATACATGTATCCAGAAGATTTACACTCTCCTCAGTTTAGGGCACTGACTCTGTGCTGGTTGGTTACATATATATAACCTGGAGATTTACACTCTTCTCAGTTTAGGGCACTGACTCTGTGCTGGCTGTTTAAATTCATATAACCAGGAGATTAACACTCTCCACAGTTTAGGGCACTGACTCTGTGCTGGCTGGTTAAATATATATTACCAGGAGATTTACACTCACCTCAGTTTAGGGCACTGCCTCTGCATTGTCTGGTGATATATATATATAACCGGGAGATTTACACTCTCCTTAGTTTAGGGCACTGACTCTGCGTTGGATATTTAAATATATATAACAAGGGGATTTACCCTCTCCTCAGTTTAGATCTCTGATTCTGTACTGTCTGGTTAAATATATATAACCAGGATATTTACACTCTCCTAAGTACAGGGCACTGACTCTGCCGGCTGGTTGAATATATATAGCCAGGAGATTTACACTCTCCTCAGTTGAGAGCAATGACTTTGTGCTAGCTGTTTAAATATACATAACCTGGAGATTTACCCTCTCCTCAATTTAGGGCACTGACTCTGTGCTGGCTGTTTAAATTGATAACTGGGAGATTTACCCTCTCCTCAGTTTAGGGCACTGACTCTGTGCTGGCTGTTTAAATTGATAACTGGGAGATTTACACTCTCCTCAGTTTAGGGCACTGACTCTGTGCTGGCTGGTTAAATATATATAACCAGAAAATTTCCACTCTCCTCATTTCATGGCAATGACTCTGTGCTGGGTTGTTAAATATATATACCAGGAGATTTACACTCCACTCAGTTTAGGGCACTGAGTATTTGCTGGCTGTTAAAATATCTAAAACCAGGAGTTTACACTCTCCTCAGTTTAAGGCACTGACTCCGTGCTGGCTGGTTAAGTATATATAACCAGGAAATTTATCGCCTCCTCAGTTTAGGGCACTGACTCTGTGTTATCTGGTTCAATATATGTAACCAGAAGATTTACACTCTCCTCAGTTTCGGGCACTGACTCTGTGCTGGCTGTTTAACGATATATAACCAGGAGATTTACACTCTCCACAGTTTAGTGCAATGACTCTTTGCTGCCTGGTCAAATATATATATTTGCTGGCTGGTTAAGTATATATAACCAGGAAATTTATCCCCTCCTCAGTTTAGGGCACTGACTCTGTTTTATCTGGTTCAATATATGTAACCAGAAGATTTACACTCTCCTCAGTTGAGGGCAATGACTCTGCTGGTTGGATGAATATATATAGCCAGGATATTTACACTCTCCTCAGTATAGGACACTGACTCTGCTGGTTGGTTGAATATATATAACCAGGAGATTTACACTGTCCTCAGTTTAGTCCATTGATCTGTGCTGGCTGGTTAAATATATATATAACCAGGAGATTTACCCTCTCCTCAGTTTATGGCACTGACTTTGTGCTGGCTGTTTAATTTATATAACCAGGAAATTTGCACTCTCCTCAGTTTAGGGCCCTGACTCTGTGCTGGCTGGTTAAATACATATAACCAGGAGATTTACACTCTCCTCTGATTAGGGCACATAGTCTGTGCTGTCTGTTTGAATATATATAACAAGGAGATTTCCCCTCTCCTCAGTTTCGGCAAGGAATCTGTGCTGGCTGGTTGAATATATATAAAAAGAAGTTTTACACTCTCCTCCGTTTAGGGCACTGACTCTGTGTTATCTGGTTAAATACATGTATCCAGAAGATTTACACTCTCCTCAGTTTAGGGCAATGACTCTGTGCTGGCTGTTTAAATATATATAACCAGGAGATTTCCCCTCTCCTCAGTTTCGGCAAGGAATCTGTGCTGGCTGGTTGAATATATATTAAAAGAAGTTTTACACTCTCCTCAGTTTAGGGCACTGAATGTGTGCTGGCTGGTTGAATATATCCAGCCAGGAGATTTACACTCTCCTCAGTTTCGGGCACTGACTCTGCTAGCTGGTTGAATATATATATATAGCCAGGAGATTTACACTCTCCTCAGTTTAGGTCCATGACTCTGCGCTTGCTCTTTAAATATATATAACCTGCAGATTTACTCTCACCTCAGTTTCGGTCACTGATTCTGTGCTGGCTCATTGAGTATATGTAACCTAGGAGATTTACCCTGTCCTCAGTTTATGGTTCTGAATCTGTGCTGGCTGGTTAAATACATATAACCAGTGGTTTTACACTCTCCTCAGTTGAAGGCAATGACTCGGTGCTGGCTCGTTAAATATATGTAACCTGAAGATTTACACTCTTCTCAGTTTAGGGCAATGACTCTGTGCTGGCTGGTTAAAAATATATAACAAAGGGATTTACCCTCTCCTCAGTTTCGGGCAATGAATGTGTGCGGGCTGGTTGAATATATCCAGCCAGGAGATTTCCACTCTCCTCAGTTTCGGGCCCTGACTCCATGCTGGTTGGTTAAACATATATAACCAGGAGATTTGCACTGTTCTCAGTGTTGGGTACTGACTCTGTGCTGGCTGGTAAAATATATATAACCAGGAGATTTACACTCTCCTCGGTTCAGGGCAATGACTCTGTGCTGGCTGGTTAAATATATATTCAACCAGGAGACTTACCGTCTGCACAGTTTAGGGCACTAAGTCTGTGCTGTCTGGTTGAATATACATAACCAGAAGATTTACACTCTCCTCAATTTAGGTCACTGAAACTGTGCTGGCTGGTTAAATGTATTTAACCAGGATATTTGCACTCTCCTCAGTTTAAGGCACTGACTCGGTGCTGGCTGGTTTAATATATATTTAACCAGGAGATTTAAAGTCTGCTCTGTTAAGGGCACTAAGTCTGTGCTGGCTGGTTAAATACATATAACCAGGAGATTTCCGCACTCCTCAGTTGAAGGCAATGACTCGGTGCTGGCTCGTTAAATATATGTAACCTGAAGATTTACACTCTTCTCAGTTTAGGGCAATGACTCTGTGCTGGCTGGTAATTGAGTGATTAAGGCGATGGGTTAGTAATCCATTGGTGTTTCCCCATGCAGGGTCAAATCCTGCCGACTCCATCTTGAACAACTTCCTGTGGGGCACATTCTCGCTCAAACTTCACAAATCCCATGTCAGCAAAGCCAGGCCAGTTATTTGATTGGACACAGCCTGCTCGAGTTCTTAATCAGAAATATACCACACTCCAACCGTTATTTCTGTTTCTCTTCTCACAGAGACTGCTAGACCCATCGAGCTCCTGCAGTATTCTGTGAATGTACTGCGCAGAAGTGCTGCTTTTTATTAGATTCCTTTAATCCCAGTCCCTCTGTTCACTGCCTCTGGTCAGTGGGAACACTTGGTCCTGCTCGTCAAAGTGCCCATGCCCACCGTTCCCACTCCCATCATTATAAACAGCCGCAGGAAATTGCCGGTTAACCATCTTTACTCCAAAGAGAAACTCACCAGCCTCGGGAATCTCTCCACAAAACGGGACTTCTCATCCCTGGACACGGTGTAAGACAGAGGATTGTGAAGAGATTTTGGGAAAATATTGTCAGTTGGCAGGTGCACAAATGTTAAAGGCGCATCCCGTATAACACAGTTCCCAGCTTTGTGAATCTTCGGGAACTCTTGGGGAAATGGAATCAGAGGAGAATGAAGGAGGGCGAACTGTCAGGCTGAGCAGAAACAGTCAAGACACCTTCCCCTTCTTTAAGAGGACACCACATGAACTGATCGGATACATTGAAAGAATTCTCGTTCCTGTACATGAGGAATACAAATCTCATCTGGACTATAGATCAATGAAATAACTCGGGACCACACAAGACACTGGGAGGCTCAAAGGGAGATGGTCCCGGTTGGAGGAGAGCTGGTTCCCAGTGACATGGGTGTGAATGTAGTGGGTGGGATCAGACTGTTCCCATGTCGCCATAATGAATGTCCCAGTCTATAATCTGGCAAAGTAAAACTGATAGAGGACAGTTAGCGTTCTGGGAAGGGCAGACTGAAGTGGGAAGTCAGTCACAGCCTGCTTTAGAGGATCGTGCAAGGTGTGAGGTTAGAGGTTTCAGCGCATTCGACTGTTAAATGAAAGGTTCCTGGTTCAAGAGCCCCCAGGGCGACAGC
Organism: Chiloscyllium punctatum; assembly: GCF_047496795.1. NCBI lineage: Eukaryota > Metazoa > Chordata > Chondrichthyes > Orectolobiformes > Hemiscylliidae > Chiloscyllium > Chiloscyllium punctatum. The sequence continues at coordinate 82,097,399 of NC_092750.1, forward strand.
GATGGTTGTTCTTGCTGCATCTGTTTTGGATGCTGCACAGTTTCGTGTGTCGAGTGGGGTCAGGAAAATGTTCCCAAACGGAACCCTTTCGTGTGAGGATCCACAAAGAAGTTTCTGCATTGCTTTAATGGTTCATGTAAAGAACTGTGGATTCTTGGAATCTGAAACAAAAACAGAAGCTGCTGTCGAATCTAACGGGTTTGGCAGGACCTGTGGGAGATTACCGAGTTCTGATGAAGTTTTGAAATGTTGTCTCTGATTTTCTCTGCATCGATGCTGTAAGATCTGCTGAGTTTCTCTTGCAATTCCTGTTCTTGGTTTTAAATGAATGTCCGTTCCATCTATCAGGATGATACAACCAGTCCCACCACACACCAACATTTAACGCTTTTGCAAACTGTGAAGTGATTGGATTCAAACCAACCCGATAATGATTCACTCTTCCTCAGCTCCACAATGAGAGACACCTGGAAAATGAAGAGGACAGTGTGGTTCTGTAATCGTCGATGTGTGTTTAAGGCAATGGACTTGAAATCCATTTGGCTTTACCCCCACAGCCTGGAATCCTACCGGTTACGATTCAGTAATGTCAACAAATAAAAAGGGAGATTACACCCTGTCTTCATCTTTCACAAACAAAACACAGGAGAAGGGAAAATAAAGACATTTCAGACAGGGTGGGAATGGGGGCAATCCACAACCCTCTGCCTTTCAGGGTACAACACACAGAAATCCCCAGAGAAAGTTGAGACACTATGAGTTGAACAATTCCATCCCAACTTTGTTGGAGCTACGAGCCAACCGTTAGAAAACGAGATGAAAACAGTCAGGGTCCAGTCTTCGACTGGTGCAGACTTGATGGGCCGAAGGGCATTTTCTGTGCTGCAGACCTCTTTGACCAGCTGCGGTGAGCTGGTCGGAGAAACTGGCGGATGTGAAGCATATGGAATGGGACTAATCCTGAGACCTCTGTTTGTTCCCATCTGTGGGTAAATATGAGGTGGAGTTCCTCAGTGGTGATACAACATAATGTGACCATGTCCACCTTCAGTCCCATTGTTGGGTCATTTAAGGTCACAGGGAGAATCCCATTTAGATTCGCCCTGGTAACATCAGAAACGCAGGATTATGGGAACTGGGACTAGAATAGATGGAAGTCCAATGACCCGCACTGCAGATGGGCCGAATGGTCATTTCCACGCTGTAAAAATCGGAAGAAAAGGAGAAACTAATCTGCAGCTAAAATGATCACAGATGAAAAGACAAAAGCGGTTTCATGATGAAAACACACAGTGCCTTTTGTTTTTGCTTTCCCTGTTCGCCTCCTGGTGAGGATTCAGTTTTCTCACTGTTGCAGCAAGTGGAGTTTTCCTCGTCCCATTAATCGTGGGGTCAGCCTTCCCGAAGCAGGGAATGAAGTATGGAGCTGACAATTGATCAAGTGTTGTCCCATATTTAATACAGAGTAACTTTAAACAAAGCACTGCGAATGCTGGAAACCTGAATCAGAAACGGAAATTGACAGAGAAACTCGGCAGACTCTGTGGAGAGAAACAGGTTTAATGTTTCAGATCGACAGAACCAGGATAGTTATGCATTTTATTGTGTTAATGCTAGAGTAATTGTCAGTTTTACTGAGCAAATCAGCATATTTATCAGAATATTATATTAGCCGAGAAATGTCAACTTTCTGAATGTCAACCGACCTTTCCGGGTGTAATGCTGATCCCGTTGCCTTGAGCTGGTGAAACGCTGGCCTTCAATTGTTCTTTTTTATGCCCCTTTCTGTCAGTGAGCACCCATTTTAAATGGAGAGTTTCTATTTTCAGTCTCTCCCTCAATATGCGTCTCTCCTCGTCTATCATTTCCTCTGTGTATCCGCCTCACTCTCTTCCACATGCTCCCACTCTCTGTCTATCAATATCCCTTATTTTCCATTTCTGCTCTTTGAAAAGTCTGACATTCGGACATAGTTTCAGAGTAGACCTTCTAAGCACAATTGCCGAAAGTGTTTGGTGCATTAGCCAGAAGGAAATAGGTCTAGGTGGGTTACTCTCCGGAGGGACAGTGTTGGGCCAAAGGGCCTGTTTCCACGCGATAGGGAATCTAACCACCCTGTTCGAAACTCATTTGTGGCGTAGGACTCCACTCAATGGGATAGACATCACTGTCCATCCCTATTTACTCCAGAGATTGAGATGTTGACTTACTTTACAGAACCCTGGAAGAACTCAAGGTACAGCCGTGATACTGTTCGCCGAGCTGGGAATTTGTGTTGCAGACGTTCCGTCCCCTGTCTAGGTGACATCCTCAGTGCTTGGGAGCCTCCTGTGAAGCGCTTCTGTGCTGTTTTCTCCGGCATTTGTAGTGGCCTGTCTCTGCCGCTTCCGGTCGTCAGTTCCAGCTGTCCCCTGTAGTCGTCGGTATATTGGGTCCTGGTCGATGTGTTTGTTGATAGAGTCTGTGGATGAGTGCCATGCCTCTAGGAATTCCCTGGCTGTTCTCTGTTTGGCTTGCCCCATAATGGTAGTGTTGTCCCAGTCGAATTCATGTTGCTTGTCATCTGTGTGTGTGGCTACTAAGGATAGCTGGTCATGTCGTTTCGTGGCTAGTTGGTGTTCGTGTATACGGATCGTTAACTGTCTTCCTGTTTGTCCTATGTAGTGTTTTGTGCAGTCCTTGCATGGGATTTTGTACACTACATTAGTTTTGCTCATGCTGGGTATCAGGTCCTTTGTTCTGGTGAGTTGTTGTCTGAGCGTGGCTGTTGGTTTGTGTGCTGTTATGACTACAGTGGACAGCTCGAACTGACAACCGGAAGCGGCAGAGACAGGCCACTATAAATGCCGGAGGAAACATCACAGAAGTGCTTCACAGGAGGCTCCCAAGCACTGAGGATGTCACCTAGACAGGGGATGGAACGTTTGCAAGACAAATTCCCAGCTCGGCGAACAGAATCACAACAACGAGCACCCGAGCTACAAATCTTCTCCCAAACTTTGAGCCATGATACTGTTAGGGAGGGAGTTCCAGGATCTGGATCAAAAGCACTGTCGGAGCAGCGAGATATTTCCAACTCAGAAAGGCGAGGTCCGAGATGGGTGATTTGTGGTTACAGTTCTCTCATGTATCTATTGCTATTGTCCTTCTCGATAGATGCAAACAATCACTGGGTTGGTCTGGGTCTGTGTTCTGTGAGGAAGCAGGAGTTAGTTTTCAATAAGATAACTCACAAGAAGAGAAATAAATCTTCATTTCATGAGTGGGAATTGTATCCCGGTCTGGGTATTACAAACTCAGACTCCGAACCAGTGACCCTACTGAAGCTGACAGTAACACTTGTGACCTGATCTGTCCAAACTCTGTGTATGATCTTCACGTTATCATCATCTTCAGCAGCAATGTTTCTCTCTCTAAGTTTCCAAACAATTCATATTGCCGCCCTGGTTTCAATGTGAAGAAAGCGGAGCTGTGCTAACCTGATTTACTGCAGGAAGGTACAGAACAGTTTGATACTAACAGCGGCTCGTTTTGAGGCGTTGATCTGCGGTGATGGGGCGGCCCCAATAAAGCCTTCGTTCAAAACGTCTGATTCCAAATTCCATGTTGGAAATGACCAGAGGTTTCTCACTGAATTTGTTCAGGATCGTGACTGGAAGTGACACTAAATCCAAGTATGAAAGTACATTTCAGTGGTGTGCATCATAAGACAGTGCAGTGACTGTGAATAAAATGCTGTAGACGTCCAGCAGAAGAACAGGCGACACAGAAGCAGGTACCTGAGGACAAATGTATTTGCTTTGCCATTGAAAGGCCCTGTTACACAAAGTGGATTATCTTTGCTGGTTGATCACCTTATGAATGTTGTTTCCCAGATCTCCATGTTTACATCACATATGGAAAGGTGTCCAGCGTGTGTGTGTGTGCATCCGGCTAGTGAAGCAATAGATAAAACATCTGACTTTGAATCAGACGATTGTAGGTTTACATCCTACATGTCTCGAGTGTAACGTGTTAGTTCAGCCAATTACATGTTGTCAGTTGCTATTTCCTTCGGTTCTTCCGAGCTGCAGGGATTGGATCAGTGTGTATTCAAATGGAATGTTGTTTTTGGGTCCATTACAGCTCAATGTCAGACAGGTGTATGGCTGGTCCTGTTTTGTCAGGTTCTGAGGATCTGAATGGTTTGGATCAGTGTGTTGTCGAATTTAAAACTTGCATTTCGGTCTATTGTCCATTTTAAATTCCAGCTCAGCTCCACATCTCTCATTGCCTGTCAAACTGGCGAGTGTTCCACCTTAAGCTGCCTTTGTCAGAGAAGCTGTTGTGTGGACCAGAGAGAGGAAGTGA
>NC_092750.1:82106748-82109248 GCF_047496795.1 Chiloscyllium punctatum
TCCCTCCCTCGCTGTGTGTGTGTGTGTTTGTCCCTCCCTCGCTCTGTGTGTCCCTCACTCGATGTGTGTGTTCCTCTTCCTCGTTGTGTGTGCATGTCCCTCCCTCACTGTGTGTGCGCACGTCTCTTCCTCGTGTGTGCGTATCCCTTTCTTGCTGTCTGTGTGCATGTCCCTCCCTTGCTGTGTCTGTGTGTTCCCCTTCGCTGTGTGTCTGTGCGTGTCCCTCACTCACTGTGTGTGTGTCTGTGTGTGTGCGTCCTTCCATTGCTGTGTGTGTGTGTGTGTCCCTCCCTCGCTGTGTGCGTGTGTCCCTCCCTCATGTGAAATCCCTCACTCTGTGTGTGTGCATGTCCTCCCCTCACTGTGTGTGCATATCCTTCCCTCGCTGTGTCTCTGTGTGTGTGCGTATGCATGCCCCCCTTTGCTGTGTGTGTCTGTGTCCCTCCCTCGCTGTGTGTGTATGTGTGTGTCCCTCCCTCGCTGTGTTTGTGTCCCTTCCTTGCTGTGTGAGTCCCCTCCCTCGATTTGCGTGTGTGTGTCCTTCCCTCGCTGTATGTCTGCGTGTATCCCCCTCACTGTGTGTGTGTGTGTGTGTGTGTGTGTGTGCGTGTGTGCGTGCGCGTCCTTCCCTCGCTGTGTGTGATTGTCCCTCCCTCACTGTGTGTCTGCGGGTATCCCCCTCACTGTGTGTGTGTGTGTGTGTGTGTGTGTGTGTGTGTGTGTGTGTGTGTGTGTGCATGTCCTTCCCTCGCTGTGTATCTGCATGTATCCCCCTCACTGTGTGTGTGTGTGTGTGTGTGTGTGTGTGTCCCTCCCTCGTGTGTGTGTGTCCCTCCCTCGAGTGTGTGTGGTGTCCCTCTCTCGTGTGTGTGTGTGTGTGGCCCTCCCTGGCTGTGTGTGTGTGTGTGTATCTCCCTCTCGCTGTATATGTCTGTGTTTGTGTGCTTCTTCATGCGCATGTCGCTCCCCCACTGTATGTGTGTGTCCCTACATAGCTGTCTGTGTGTGTGTGTGTGTGTGCGTGCCCCTCCCTAGCTGTGTGTGTGCGTGTCCCTCCCTCGCTGTGTGTGCATGTCCCTCTCTTGCTGTGTGTGTCTGTGTTTGTGTGCTTTCTCATGCACATGTTGCTCCCTCGCTATCGGTGTGTGTGCGTGTCCCTCCATCACTGTGTGTGTGTGTGAGTTTCCCCCCTTGCTCTGTGTGTGTGTCCCTGTTGCTGTGCGTGTGTGTTCGTGTCCCTCCCTCGTTGTGTGTGTGCGTGTCCCCCTCGTGTGTGCGTGTGTCCCCCCTCGCTGTGTGTGCGTGTGTCCCTCCCTCGCTCTGCATGTGCGTGTTCCTCCCTCTCTGCGTGTCTCAGCAAGTCCCTCCCTTGCTGTGTGTGTCCCTTGCTCACTGTGTGTGAGTGTGTATGTATGTCACACACTCAGTGTGTGTTTTTGTGTGTCCCCCTTCGCTGCGTGTCCCTCACTGGTTGCGTGTGTGTCACTCCCTCGCGTTGTGTGTATGTGTCTCTCTCTCGCTCTGTGTGTGCGTCTCCCTCCCTCGCTGTGAGTATGCATGCCCCCCTGCTGTGTGTATGTGCGCGTGTCCTTCCTTTTGCTGTGTATGTGTGTGTCCCTCCCTCGCTCTATGTGTGTGCGCATGTCCCTCTCTCACTGTGTGTGTAAGTGTGTCTCTCTCCCATGCTGTGAGTGTGCGGGTCCTCCTCGCTGTGTGTGTGTGCGTATCCCCCTTCGCTGTATCTGTGTGTGTGTGTGTGTGTGTGTGTGTGTGTCCGTCCCTACCTCGCTGTGTGTGTGTGTGTCCCTCTCTCGCTGTGTATGTGTGAGTTTCCCCTACTTGCTCTGTGTGTGTGAGTGTGTGGGTGTGTGTCCCTCTTGCTATGCGTGTGTGTGTGTGTGGCCCTGCCTCGCTGCGGGTGCGTGTATCTGTGTGTGTGCGCACGTGTGTCCTCCCCCTCGCTGTGTGTGTGCGTATGCCTCCCTTGCTGTGCGTGTCCCTTCCTCACTTTGCGTATGTGTTTCCATCCCGTGTGTGCATCTCCGTCCCTTGCTCTGTGTTTGTGTATGTGTGCGTGTCCCTCCCTCGCTTTGCGTGTGAGTCCATCCCTTGTGTTTGTGTGTGCACGTCCCTCCTTTGCTCTGTGTTTCTGTGTGTGCATGTGTGTGCGTGAACCCCTCTCGCTTTATGTGTCCGACCCTTGAGTGTGTGAGTGCGTGTCCCCCCTTGCTTTGTGCGCGTGTCCCACCCTTGCCATGTCTGGGTGTGTCCCCTCTCGCTGTGTGTGTGCCCCCTCTCAATTTCTGTGCACATGCCCTCCCCCTTGATATGTGTGTGTCCCTTCCTTCACTGCATGTGTGTGTGTATCCCTCCCTCGCTGTGTCTGCGGGTAACCCCCTCACTGTGTATGTTTGTATGTCTCTCCCTCGCTGTGAGTTTGTGTCCCTCCCTCGCTGTGTGTGCACACGTCCGTCCCTTGCTCTATGTTTATGTGTTTGTG
>NC_092750.1:84147806-84255875 GCF_047496795.1 Chiloscyllium punctatum
CTCCCTGGTGTTACGCCTCCAATTTGTTACTTTACTCAAACCCTTAACCTATGCATCTGAGTCTTTTCCATTCCCCCAATGCTATCTTCTGTGTTTGATGTGAATGTGTTCCTCTCTGTTTTTCTAGCTGAGCATGATTAAGAGCTCTGCAGTGTCAGTGATGCCAGCCTTATGCAGTTTCAGATCAAGTAATCTGTGCACCTTGCATTATCGGTAACATCCCAGTGGATTCCGTGTGAGACAGAGCGTTTGAGCAGCTTTAACACATGTCTATGGAACTTGTTCAAAAAAAGAAATTGCTGATGAAATTCAGCAGGTCTGGCAGCATCTTGTGGAGTGAAAGCAGAGTTAATCTTTCAGGACCAGTGAACCTTCTACAAAGCTCCCATTTTCTCCAGCATTTTTTGCATTTTCATTTCCAGTCTCCATAGTTATTTGTTTAATTGAAAATTTGTTCTGAGCCTATTCATTTCTAGAGAAAGTCAACAGGTCTGGTATCATCTGCAGAGACAGAGAAATAGAGTTAGCGTTTCAAGTCCAGTATGACACTTCTTCAGAACTGAAAAAGGATTGGAAAATAAGCTTTATAATCCCTTGATAGATGTGGGGAGTGGTTTGACGGGTAAAAGAGGGTGTGGCAAAAGATAAACATGCTTTTAGTAGTGGTGAACGAGTAGATCATGTGAAATAGCTTTAAATTAAGATGTGAATGGGGAAAAGGGGTTCTCTCTATTGAGTGAAAGATAAAGAAGATACAACCACACAAGGTCATAGGGAGGCCAGGAGGGAGATTGTACGGAAACTAGAGAACAGTTATAATGGGGTCAGACTGTGAAGTTATGAAATTGTACATTAACTCCTACAGGCTGTAACGTACGCAACTTTAAAGTGCGTTGTTACTCGAGCTTGGGTTGTGCTGTCTTGGGACATTGCAGCAACCCAGGGCCGAAATGTTATCATGAGAGCAATGTAAGTTATTGAAATGGGAAGCAATGAGAAGGTCAGTTATTTCTACAGACAGAGTGGGTGTGTTCCTCAAAGCAATCTCTATTTGGTCTCGCCAATAAAAAGGACTGCATTATGAGCAGCAATGACGGGAGATCAGATTGAAAGGTTACAAGTGAAATGCTGCTTCACCTGGAAGCTATGTTTGGGGCCTTGGATAGTGAGGAGGGAAGAGATGAATGGACAAGTGTTGCAGCTTCTCCAATTGCATGGGATGGTGCGATGGGGGAGTGGGGAAACTTTCGGGGTGATGGACGGTCACACAGAGGGAACGGTCGCTGTGAAATACTGAAAGTGGGCGGGAGGGGGAGTTGTGTTTGATGGTGCTGTCCTGTTGGAGATGGTGGAAATGGCGTAAGATGAATATGTGAATGTGGATTCTCGCGCAGGAGGAAGTGTGGACAAGGAGGAATCTATCATTGTTCTGGGAGGGAGGGGACGGATTGAGGGCAACACCGTGGAAGATGGGACAGTCATAGCTGAAGGCCCTGTCCACCAGAGTTCGGGGATTTCTGGTTTGATGGAAAAGGAGGTCACGTTAGACCCAGCTCACAGGAATGTGGCGTCGTTAAACAGAAACAACAGAGATGCAGAAACTTGGAGAATTGAGTCAGCCTCCGCTGATCATGTGTTCAGCCACAGGCAGAAGTGCCTCCTGAATGATTGAAAATAACCAGACATCTAAATTGAGGATTTCTGCCTCACATCTGGTCTGAAGCGGAATGTGAAAATAGACCCAGAGGAAGGTCAGTGAGTATACGTGAGCAGACATTCAAGTAGATATCCCAAACAGCCCAGAAATTATTGTTTCTGTTCAAAAGAAGAACTCGATAAGAAGGTGAACCACCCATGGTTGACAAAGGCTCTCAAGGATACTATGGATGAGCATGAGTGGAGGGTCAGATTTAGGATGTTTATTTCACGGACCAGAAGCAGATGCTGGGTATGAATTTCAGCTGTGCTTCCTGAATTCCCCCCAGAAACTGCTGCCATTGCAGTTCCATCTTCTTCCCTGCTCGTGTCCCCTTCCTGATTCCAGGTTCTCCCTCTCAAATTACAGAGTACATTATCTTACCTTATGGTCCCTCCCCACTTCACCTGAAACTCTTTGATCAAGTCTACCTACTCTGCAGTAGCATCAAGCTGCGTTTTGTGCTGCCACTTTGCCTCTGGTCTCAGTGTGGCTCGGCCTCTCCATTCATGCTGTTTTACACCTCCCACTCACATCTCACTCAGGAAAGTTTCCATCTTTGAGTAAACCTTATTGAAGACCCCTCTCCCCCTTTGCACTGAATTCACACTGTGATCCAAATTTCAAAAGTATACTCAGCCTTCATCTCACTCTGCTAAAGGCAACTGCACGCTGACAGTGTGGTACAAAAATTGCCCTTCTTATATGGTTCATGCCAGTGATGTGCTTTCACTGTCGAGATCATCACCCCATTTGGACAAAGCAATTCAGGTGTTTGACCTCTTAATGGTACTCGTCACAGTTTCCTGCTGCCTTAGTATTATAACATGGAGAAAAATAAATCACAGTATGAAGCTTGGGCTGAAGGTTGTTTACCTGTCATTTGAATACTGTTTCAAATTTGCAGTGCTTTATCTGTAAATGTTTGTTCGTAAAGTTAGTGTCAGACAGCGTGTCGGAGGTTGAGGGGTGACATGGTAGAAGTTTATAAAATCATGAGAGGTATGAATAGAGTGACCAGCTAAGGTCTTTTCCCGGGGACGGGGGAGTTCAACCATAGAAGGCAGAGGTTTAAGGTAAAAAAGGGGAGATTTGAAATGGACGAAGGGTCAATGTTTTCACACAGAGGGTGATGTGTGTATATGGAATGAGCTGTCAGAGGAAGAGTGGGAGGTGCAAGTACAGCTACAACATTTAAAACTCATCAGGACAAACATATGAATGGGAAAGGTTTCGAGGCATATGGACAAAATGCAATCAGATGGGACTAGTTTAGTTTGGAAAACCCTGTCAGCATGGACAAGTTGGACCAAAGGGTCTGTTTGTGCACTATATCGCTGTATCAATCTAGAAAGCGAGGAAAAGGGGAGAAAACACATGATGTAGTAAATTGGCAAGAAATACAAAAACAAGTAGCACGATCTTTTCCGAGCATATAAAAAAAGTTCAAGATGAGTGTGCGATCTTAGGTGAAATTAATTAGGAAAGTATACTGAGGATAATTGGAGGGTGTGACTGAAGAATTGGCTGCAGGGCAGACAGATAATTTACACCCATGTTTTACATTTTCCTCACAGGGGAAGGCACAGTAAGTATTTTAAAGACGTAAACAAAATGGTAATAGGAGGGAAGTTCTTGAACTGTCTCTAACAAGAGGATCAAGGATTTTTCTAACAGAAAAGAGGAAGAGTAGACAGGCCAGCAGTAATTCATAGCTGGTTTTAAAAGAACTGGTCACAGTCTTGGGATCATGGCGCCCTCTCTATCAGATGTTACCTCTGCTGTTTGTTAATGTAAGCAGTAAGTGCAGTAGCTTGATTGGGTTATCATCAGGTTTAGGTACACACGGTTCTGACCGTAGCATGTTCACCCACACTCATCACTGAAGCGGAGATCAGCTTCATGGTAATGGTAGACTGAGAGATTATATTGTGGTTGAATATGATTCTGCTGGTGCTACAACGGCTGCTATGATTTACAGCATCACATGAATGCCCAGTTTGAGATGCAATATCTGCAATACAATTCTGCTGCCTGTCCTCATTCGCACATGGACACGGTCGTCCTCCTCCCCTGTACACAGTGCCCTATCCCAGTTTCTCATGTGGGAACACTTCCTTTTTTAAAAATTCTCATCCTGTTTGGGTATCTTCATGATGCCATGCCTCCAGTTGTCGCAATCCTCAAAAGCATTTAACGTTTTCACCTGAATATTTTCCGCTCCAGTAATGCCATCTTCTGTTTAAAGCGAATGTGTTTCCCGCCGTTTCTCTCCATGACCATGATTAAGAGCTCTGTAGTGTCGGTGATGACAGCCTTATGTAGTTTCAGAGCAAGTGAATTCACTTCCCGGTGTATGGCTCTCCATGTTGGCCAGGGCGTGTGAGCAGCTTTGACACACATGCTTGAAACTTGTTCAAAAACAGAAATTTCTGAAGATACTGACCAGTCTGACAGCATCTGTGGAGTGAAAGCAGAGTTAATATTTCGGGTTCTATGACTGTTCCTCAAAGCACCCAGTAAGTCCAACAATTTTTGTTTTTGTTTCAGATTTCCTGTATCCAATGATCTTTGCTCTGTTGAAAATGTGTTTTGTAACTTTTCATTTTTGAAGGAACTTAGGGGACTGGCAACATCTGCAGAGACAGAGAAACAATGTTAATGTTTCAAGTCCAGTTTAAATCTTCTTCAAACGTGTAAAGGATTGGAAAGTGAGCGCTTTAGTATCTTGGCAGAGGTGGGAAAGAATGTTTGGAGGCCCAGTGTGAAAGACAAATGGGCTTGAAATTGTGGTGAAAGAGACACAGGTATATAATGGGTGTAAATAAATGTGTAAATATTAGAAATTGATTTTCTCTGTTGAATGGAACATAAACAAGACACGAGCTTAGGGACCCCAGGAGGGAGAGTGGACAGAAAGTGGAGAACAACCACAATGGGTTCAGGCTTTGAATTTATGGAATTGAATATTAACTCCTACAGACTGTAACGCATCAAAGTGTAATGTGAGCTGTTACTTGAGCTTGGGTTGTGCTTCATTGGATCATTGCAGCAGTCTGCATTTTCTTAGAATCCCTACTGTGTGAAAACAGGCCCTTCAGCCCAACAGGTTTATACTGACCCTCCAAAGAGTATGCAAACCAATCCCATTCTCTACCCTAATACTATACGTACACCCTTGATTATTGCACCTTACATCAACATCCCTGAATACAATCGGCAATGCAGCATGACCAGTTCACCTAACCTGCACAACTTTGAACTGTGGCAGGAAACTAGAACACCCAGAGAAAATCGAACCCAGTTACCTGATGTTGTGAGGCACCAGTGCAAACCACTGAGACACCGTGCCATCCAGGACCGAAATATTATCAGGCCACAACTCAATACGAGCAGAAATGAAGCCATTCGGACCATCAAGTCTGCTCCGCCATTTGATCACGAATGATAGATTTTCAACCCTATTTCCCTGCTTCCTGTCAGTTATCTTTGATCCCCTTGTCAATCAAGAACTTATCTGTGTCTGTTTTAAATATACTAAATAGAACATAGAACATAGAACAGTACAGCACAGAATGGGCCAGTTGGACCACGATGTTGTCCTGAGATTTAATCCTAATGTAAAATGTAGTAATTTAATCTACGCACCCCTCAACTCACTGCTATCCACGTGCATGTTCATCAGTCGCTTAAATGTTCCCAATGACTCCGCTTCCACCAACAGAGCTGGCAATGCATTCCATACAATCATAACTCTCTGCAAAAAGAACCTACCTCTGACGTCTCCCTTTTACCTTCCTCTTAATGTCTTCAGACTATGACTTATCATACTAGTCAATCCTACCCTGGGGAAAAGTCTCTGGGTATTGACTCTATCTATTCCTCTCATTATTTTGTACACCTCGACCAGATCTCCTCTCTCCTCCTTGTCTCCAAAGAGAAAGGTCCAAGCTTGTTCAACCTTTCCTCATAAAGCAAGCCCTCCAGGCTAGGCAGCATCCTGGTAAACTTTCTTTGCACCCTCTCGATAGCCCCTGCATCGTTCCTATAGTAGTGGGTCCACAACTGGACACAATTTCCAAGTGTGGTCTCACCAGGGACTTGTGGAGCTGCAGAAAAACTTTGCGGCTCTTAAGCTCAATCCCCCTGTTCATGAAAGCCAAAACATCATATGCTTTCTTGACACCCTATCCATTTGCGTGGCAACTTTGAAGGATCTATGCACTTGCGCACCCAGATCCCTCTGTTCTTCCACACTGCCAAGAATCCTGTATTTAATGCTATGTTCAGGATTCGAATTTGACCATACAAAATGAATCACTTCGCATTTACCCAGGTTGAACTCCATCTGCCATTTCTCAGCCCAGCTCTGCATCCTATCTATGTCACGCTGCAGCCTACAGTAGCCCTCTATACTTTCGACGACGCCTCCAATCTTTGTGTCATAAGCAAATTTACTAACGCACCCCATAACCTCCTTATCCAAGTCATTTATAAAAACTACAAAGAGCAGAGGCCCAAGGACATAGCGATGTGGGATCCCTCTCAACACTCCTCCAAGCAGAATAATTTCCATCTACAACCACTGTCTGCCTTCTGCTCGCCAGACAATTCTGAATCCAGATAACCAAATCTCCCTGTATCCCATACTTCCTGACTTTATGAATGAGCCTTCCATGGGGAACCCTATCAAATACCTTGCTGAAGTTCACATGCACCACGTCCACTGCTCGACTGTCGTCGACCTGTCTTGACACCTCCTCAAAGAAATCAATCAGATTTGTGAGGAATGACCTGCCCCCCACAAAGCCATGCTGACTGCTTTAATCACACAATTCTTTGTCAAATAGTCATACATCCTATCCCTCAGAATTTTTTCCAAACTTTGCTGACCACTGACGCAAGACTGACTGGTCTCTAATTGCCAGGGATTTCCCTATTACCCTTCTTGAAATAAGGAACAGCATTCGCCTCCTTCCAATCCTCCGGTATGACTCCTGTGAAGACTGAGGAAGCAATTATCCTCACCAGCAGCTTAGCTAACGCCTTTCTCGCTTCCCGGAGCTCTCTAGGATAAATCTGGCCCTGGGGACGTATCTATCTTCATGTTTTCCAAAATTTCTAGCACATCAATTTCATCAATCATGATCAGGACCAGCTCCTCTAAGTTTTCATTTACAACAAGTTCCCTTTCCCTGGTGAAAATTGAAGCAAAAAACTCATTTAGGACTTCCCCTATCTGCTCAGACTCCACGCATAAGTTCCCTATGCTATCCCTGATTGGCCCTCCCTTCTCCCTGATTATTCTCTTATTCCTCACGTATGAGAAAAATGCTTTTGGATTCTCCCTAATCCTTCTTGCCAAGCCTTTTTCGTGCCCCATCATGGCTCGCCTCGGCCCATTTATGAGCTCCTTTCTAGTAAGCCTGTAATCCTCTAAAGCTGTGTTAGATTCTTGCTTCCTCCATCTTCCATAAGCTGCCTGCTTCATTTTGACGAGACGTTCCTCTGTTCTCGTCATCCAAGGTTCCTTAATCTTACCCCTTCTTACCTGTCTCAGAGGAACAAATTTGTGTATCACTCGCAACAACTGCTCCTTAAACAGTCTCCACATGCCCACTGTGCCCTTTCTGTGGAACAATTGCTCCCAGTCTGTACTTCCCAACTCCTGTCTGATAGCATGATAATTTCCTTTTCCCTAATTAAATATCTTCCCATCAGAAACTGCTCCTTTCACTCTCCCAGACTGTGCTACATGTGAGGCAGTTGTGATCACTTTCAACAAAGTGCTCTCCCACCATTAGTTCTAACACCTGTCCTGGCTCGTTGCCGAACACCAAATCCAAAATGGCCTCTCCCCTTGTTGGTCTGTCTCCATACTGAGCAAGGAAACCATCTTGAACACACCTGACAAAAACGGCTTCATCCACACCATCTGCACTTAGGAGGTTCCAGTCGATATTGGAAAAGTTGAAATCGCCCATAGCATTAACCCTACTACTTTTGCATTTTTCTGGAATCTGCCCGCCTATGATATCTTCAATCTCTCTACTGCTTTTAGATGGTCGATAGAAAACCCCCAAATGCGGCGACTGTTCCCTTGCTGTTCCTAACTTCCACTGCACTGAGTTGGATGGTGTGCTCAGACCATGGTCTGGGAAGAGAATGGTCCCCCTCTATACTAGACCATTCACCATGACCTCCATGCCTCTGTCGTCAAGCTGTGGTGTAATTTCCCTTTATCTGCCATGCTCGGGTAAACTGTGCAGGGCAGCTCCAAACTGACAAAACTCAACCGTGTGCCCATTGGCCCTTTTATGATGGCAGCAGTACCAGGGATCACTGAATATCCAGGCGCATCCGGGCGATGGTGAGCACCTCCAGCCATAATGGGTGGGAAAATCGTGCTGGCGTTGAATGAGAGGGACACCATGAGGTAGGGTGGGTAGTTAATGAGGTGAGTTCGATAAGATAACACCAGGAAACTAGCTCTGCCTCGTGTAGATATTCCTTCTGTCACATTCAATGAAAATGGCACTGAGACAAATTATTGTACGATTCAGCCCAGTGAGTCGAAAACTCTGCTGATCCTACTCCCATTTACAACGCTGCAGGACAAATGCTTATCCAAAATTCTCAATCATCTTAACTAACACAAATATCCTGCTCACCCATCATTCCTAGAAACTGTGGCTTATATTGCAAGATGCTATCAAAATGTTCTCATTTCACAATTTTAAAACCTACCATCAGATCATTCTCTGAAATTCTCTCTCAATCTTCCCCTCGCTTTTAACAAAATTCCACCCATTTGTTGGTATTTAAACTGATTCCCCCACCATCCCGCTCTGGCAGTGAGTTTCACACCCATAGCACTCCTGTGTCATGCCACATTGGACGTATGGAGCTGTAAATGGAGAGGTGCTGCACATCCTGTCGCTTCCACCATGAGCTGCAAGGTTCCCCACACTGGGCAGTGATCTAGTACAGTGTTACACAGCAATGCATCAATTGGTGCACACAGCTGCGTGTGCTGGGAAGGTAACTGCTCCAGATTAAAAGATAAATTCACTGCTATTTACTGCACAGCTCCCCATGCTGCACAGATATCCAGTCCGTGTGTATAGAACAATGCCTTTGTGTGTTCTGCACAGCGCCCTGTGTTGAACAGATCATTTAGTCCAAATTTATAGATCAGTACACTGTTGGACACATAAGTAGTGAACTTGTGAGCTCTAAACAGTGTTCGATCCTGAACGGATTGCTGAGCAGTACACTAGCCTGGTCTACGTAGCGCTTCATGTTGAGGAGGTACCTCATCTGGGCTTATACGTGTCTGGGCTGGTTCTGAGAGGTGGATTGGGTAACCGATATAATTCTTGACATGATTATCACTCCTCCAGCTCGGCCCATTCCGCTGGTAAATGTAAAGTGCTGTGTTTGAGATAGAATTTACTTGGTCAAAATATTCGACATTAAGCAAAACACAATTTATTCGAAGACTGTCGATAAAAGACAACAAAAGGAAGACGAACTTGCAATAACTTAATTCTGTTCGAAAACTTAGCAGAATAATAGTTTATTTAACTACTATACAGTAACTGCTCCAATATGGTATCATCCAATAAGCACACAAAGCTCAAAAAACATATGCAGGAAACAGATTGTCTGACATGCAGTTCTCCAATCCAGGAGGAAAGAACATCAAAAGACAGTTCCGAGAGAAATCACAGACAGAGTGTGTAGAATCGGGGAGAGATTTCCTGCCTTCCAACCCTGCTGAGACCCCAGCAATAATTGGTGAAAGGTAAAATTAAGAGTCCTGGTTCTGTGAGAGTTTGACCATCACTCCACAGGACCAGGCCGTGGCTGCAAGAACACAAGGAATGGACTGTATCTACACCGTCTATGGCTCTGTAGGCATCTCTCCAAAATGCCTAAACCCACCTAAGCCGTTAAATGCTGGACAGACAAAAGTCAAAGTTAAACATAAATAAACAAAAAGATGCAGCGGGCCTGGTGATCAGACACAGACGGCCTCGGGAGCCCAGCAATTCCTATACTACCAAAACACAGCAGAATAATCGAGCTTGTAAAGAGAAAGAATGATGTCTCTCCCCCACCTCGATGTTTACAACTGGAGATGTGCCATGAGCCCAATAATCAACGATATCAAAATCCCACCCACACCAATTATTGTGATATATCAGAGTTGCCGTGAAATGGGTTAACTTGATCTGTTTGTTCAGTGACTGTGATTAATATCAGTCTTTCTGGACCCACCTGGGTCACTGGAAGCTTTCCCTCTTCCATAATTAGAGCCTTCTTTCAAACTTTATGTCATAGTATTCGGCGCAGAGTCAACCTCAACAAGATTGAGATCAGCAGCTTCAGAGGAAGAGAGAGAAATCAGACTCTGAGAACATTAAAATGGTCCAACAATTGATTTAATTTGAGAATTTTAGACTAGAATGTTCCAACAATGGATCCTAATCTGAGAACATTAGACTTGAATGTTATAACAATGGACAGGAGTTTATTATTGGGTCTTTCCTGGCTTTCCCAGGATTGGGCATGGTTACAGTTGCGAATACGAGCCGTACTGCTGATTAGACAAGCTGGGTACTATCCCATCCTCGCTATTATTGGTGTTCCTGGTAAGTCTATCTCTGTCGATTCTATAAATAATGCTGAATGTTATTGCTATTCTGGTTGATTATATTTAACAAATACATAAACTTGGAGTCACAAACGCCACGTCCTTCTCATGCATTTCCAAAGTACTTACTCATAAGCATGTGAGAAGGAATAAGACTGTATGGAAACTTGAGTTTCCTTTATACAGTGAACTGTTTTATGTCTCCATATTCTCTCTGTAATCAAACCCGCCGCCACCCACCTTCATAATATCCCCAATCTCCACCTCTGCCTGTGTTCTGTTGCTGACTTCGCCATCATCTACCCCTTCGTTAATGACAGATTTTATGGCTCCAGTTCTCTTCTGACCTCTCTTCCAGTTACAAATAGTTTGACCACAAGCTTGTTCTTGTCTCTACAGTTACTTCACAACAGAGATTCGTAAACAGAGTAATAATGTCACTTACTGTGTAATTCAGAGGCGCAAGTCATGACTCAAAAAGCATTGTCTGAAATCCTAACACAGCCGATGACTAAAGTTAAATTCCAATATCAAAAATTGGAATAAAACCTAATTTCACTCATGGCAAGCATAAACCATCAGGATTTATTTTCTTATTTTATTGATAACCTTTGGTAAAGAAGCCTAACATATTTCCCCAGTCTGAACTAAGTGTCACCTCAGATCCACAACAATTTAGTTGCCTCCATATTGCCTTGACAAATGTCCAAGTGGTCAAGGGCAGCTAGGATGGACAATAAATACTGCCCTTGCCAGTGATGCTGGCATCCTGCGAAGCAACAACATTAAAGGTGAAATAACCAAGGAAATGTGGATGCTGGTGATCTGAAATAAAATTCTCCCCTTCTGAAAGAATGTTGGAGAATCTCAGCAGGTATGGCAGTCTGTCGGAAAAAAAATGTTTCGAGTTCAGTGAACCTATCAAAACTGAATGCAGCTGAGAAATAATATTATTATATCAGGGATGGTAGGAAGGGTGAGCGGGAGGTTTGTGTTGAGGGGATGATGTCCATCAAGAGAGAGAGAGAGAGAAAGAGAGAGAGATGGAGAGAGAGAGAGAGAAAGGAAAAGCAAGCAAAAGGATTGCTGATGATGGACTGGAAGGAAAACAGAATTGGAAGTTATTCTACCATTTCCCCTTTTCACATATTCCTGAATATCATGTTTATTATAGGATCTCCCTGCTTACCGTGAGATATTTTCCTTCTATCTCTTGTCTCTGAGTGTGGTGATCAACTCCATCAGCAATACTTATAGTCGCTGAGATATAGAGAAACGTAATGTGCCATTGTCAACTGTTTATTTGGAGACAGGAACTGTTACTGTGCGTCTGTGTGGAGATGTAAGAGCTTTCTCAGCCAGGAAGAGAAACTGAGCAGCTAAAAAATGTATTGCTGGAAAAGCACAGCAGGTCAGGCAGCATCCAAAGATCAGGAGAATCGACGATTCGGGCATGCCCTTCTTCAGGAATGAGGAAAGTGTGCCAAGCAGGTTAAGATAAAAGGTAGGGAGGAGGGACTTAGGGAAGGGGTGTTGGAAATGCGATAGGTGAAAAGAGGTTAAAGTGAGGGTGATAGGCCGGAGAGGGAGTGGGGGCGGAGAGGTCAGGAAAAAAATTGCAGGTCAGGAAGGTGGTGCTGAGTACGAGGATTGGCATTGAGACAAGGTGGGGGAGGGGAAATGAGGAAGCTGGAGACATCTGAATTCATCCCTTGTGGTTGGAGGGTTCGTAGGTGGAAGATGAGGAGTTCTTCCTCCAGCTGGAAGAATGCCTCATCTTCCGTCTGGGAACCCTCCAACCACAAGGGATGAATTCAGATTTCTCCAGCTTCCTCATTTCCCCTCCCCCCACCTTGTCTCAATCCCAATCCTTGAACTCAGCACCACCTTCCTGACCTGCAATTTTTTTCCTGACCACTCCGCCCCTACTCCCTCTCCGGCCTATCACCCTCACTTTAACCTCTTTCCAACTCTCGCATTTCCAACACCCCTCCCCCAAGTCCCTCCTCCTTACTTTTTATCTTAGCCTGCTTGGCACACTTTCCGCATTCCTGAAGAAGGGCTTATGCCCGAAATGTCGATTCTTCAGATCTTTGGATGCTGCCTGACCTGCTGTGCTTTTCCAGCAACACATTTTTCAGCTCTGATCTCCAGTATCTGCAGTCCTCACTGTCTCCTAGAGAAACTGAGGAGACCGAGGCATTTTCAGTAGTGAATGGATGCATTGTAGGGGAATTTGGGGAATTCACTTGCTGCTGCCATCTGGAAAGTCAGTGGAGTCTCTGTGGGTGGTGTTCTCAGAATAGTGATGTCAGCTACGGGGTTCATTCAGGGAGCCCTGATGGTCTGGGAACCCCACACTGGATACTGCATTTGCAGTGTGTCTGGGTCCGTGATAAACAAATGAAGCTGAGACTACAAAGAAGGGAAGCTGTATAAACAGGGAGGAGCAAGGCACTATATTTTCCTCTCTGGGATTTCCAAGAAGATTTGTCTAAGCTGCAGCCATTCAGGTGTAAAGTGTAAAACCAGCTTGTCTCAAATTGAGGTGATCATTGAGCTGTATGCTCTCTTTCAGTATAATGCGTTCTCACGCCAGTAGCAAGACTGCGCTGACACTCACGATGAATTAAACTGGATTGATTTTGGATCTTTTCAGGCAGCAGTGGGTAATATATCCATCATCTCTGAAGTGCAGTCCTCCAGTGTATTCACGAGTTGACTGAAACCGTCTGCCTGCTGAGAGGAATGCATTGGTTCCATCTCCACAGGGGAAGGTACAGAAACTACTTTCCACAAATATTAGGGAAAAGAGGGACTGGTAAAAATTGGAAACTGAAGGAAATCAGAATTAATGAAGTGTATGTTATTGAAAATCTAATTGAATTGAAGTTTCATAAGTTGCTGCATCTGATGAGTTACATCTCAGAGTGATTGAGATGAGAACAGAGCTAGTGTAATAATTACTGATTATTCTTCAAAGCTAATTAGATTCTGGAAAGGAACCTGCAGACTGGACAGCAGCTATTGTCAACCTAAATATTTAAAACAGGATGGAGAGGGAAAACAGAAAATTAAATAATTTGATGTCAGCTGTGAGAAAAAAAATTGGAACCTTTTAGAAGGAACATGACGACTAGATACTTGGGGAATAATGATATGATTTGGTACATTCGGCCGAGAATCAGGAAAGGGAAATGATCTTTGATAAACCTGTTTGTGGAGGTTGTCCGTTGTGACATCGAAAGTTGAGAAGCAATGGGATTGGAGTATTTGTATTTTTAGAAGACGCTTGACATGTTTGAATACAGGTGAATGGGGAATATTAGAGTCCATGGGTAGGTAGGGGTGGAATATATACCACATGGATTAAAATTTCAGTAACGGAGATACAAGAAGAATACTGTTTTTCTCTGGACTGAAGGGTTGATGGGTGGCAGCAGGATCAGTGTTTGGGCAATAGCTGTTCACAAGGTATAACAATGATTCAGGTGTGAACAACAAATACCATCATGTACATTTATATTTATTAAATGGTACAGAGGTTGGCGAGTGCTTTTGTTGAAAAAGACCTGAATGTCCTTGGTCATAAGTCACTGACAGAATTCATACAGGGGCAGGAAGTAAATGATATGTTGCTCTTCAGGCAAAATGATTGAAGTACAAAAGTTAGAATATCTTTCCCAGTGATCGTGTTTTGTTGAGGTAGTATTTGGTGCTTTGTGTAAAGATTTGGTCTGCTTTATAATCAATGATCTCCTTGTCACCGAGACAGTGCAATGAAGTTTGACCAGACTAAACACTAGCATGATGTTACAATGAGGAGAGAGTGCAGTAACGATGTGCTTAATCTGTAGCGCTGTGAGAGAATACGAAGTTGAAGCTTGATGGGTATGGACAGAAACTCATTATGACCCAAACAGCTGAATGGGGTGTCAATGTCATACTTTTCATTGGATATTTGATTCACGACAGTTTACATGCCTCTGCAGAACCCTCATGTCGATTGACAGAGAGGTGCAGGCTCTGAATGAACTCTGAACACTTTAATGCACAGTTACTATGTGACACTGCATTGAATGTCACTTTGTACACAATCCTGTCAGCAACCAAATTGCCATCATTCTGAAACAGTTAGTTATTCCCCACCGGTTTCCCACCTCCACGGAGACCATGGGTCTGCCTTCTTGGAGATGGAAGATAACTTGGAGAATGGCTAAAAAATGTTGGCTCCATTCCGACTGCCAGAAAACCCATGTTAAAGTAACACATATGAACCATGAGTAATTAAGCCATTTGGATCAATTTGGAGCAGTCTGTCTGTGCAGCCCCTGCTCCATTTGTTTGTGATGTTGGAGCATCTCTGACACTTTCCTGTTCCTGTGTTAGTGTCTTGACAAGCTGAATAACCTCTTCCTGTTCCTTTGTAAGTGACTCCGGGTGTGAAATGGTTCTTTCTGATCCCATGTACGTGACATGTTGGAGAGAGCAGACTCCCACCTTCCTGTGCAACAGGCAGGAGGGACTGAATGGGCTATCCTTCTTTTGCCCAGTAGTTTTGATGGGATGAATGGCTGCCCCACATTCTCGTGAAACCAGATTGGGCTGCTGAATGAAATTGGCCTTTTACTGTGGAAATGTACTGTGCTGTTACATAAATGTTACCCAGACTTAACAAGACGGTCTTGAAAGTTGTCCGAGTCTTGCTATACATGGTCACAGATTGTTTCAAGAGCTGAATAGGGACAACCTGTCCTGAAAACTTAGTAGACTTCAGTGAATGCCCCTCTTCTGCTGGCACGGTGGCTCAGTAGCTTACACTGCTGCCTCACAGCACCAGGGTCCCAGGTTTGATTCGATCCTTGGTCAACTGTCTGTGTGGAGTTTGCACATTCCCCACTTGTCTGCATGAGTTTCCTTCGAGTGCTCCGGTTTCCTCTCACAGTCCGAAGATGTGCACGCAGGGTGAATTGACCATACTAAATTGTCCATCATGTTAGGTGTATTAGTCAGATGGAAATGTGTTTGGGCGAGTTACTCTTCGGAGGGTCAGTGTGGACTGGTTGGGCCGAAGTGCCTGTTTCCACATTGTAGGGAATCTAATCTGCTCAGTTTGGACTCAATGGGCTGAATAGCCTCCTTCCACACTGTAGGGATTATGTGATGACAAACTGGAGATGCCTGAGCTGAGGAAGCTGCGCTGAGGATCTCCTGCAGATGTGTCCCACGGCTAAGATGATTGATGCCCACCAATGATAATCACGTTCCCTAGTGCAATGAATGTCTCCAAGCGGTGTAGAGGTCATAATTAATTCTCAGTAAGTGTGATTTTGTTCAGGTTCCTTGATGGCATCCTCAGTCAAATACTGCCTTGAATTCAGTGTCAGTCTCTCTTACCTGAGCCCCTGCGTTACCTCTTTCGTTCATATCAATAGGTCATGGTGCAGAAGCAGAGAAGGTTTTCTTCAAACAGAGGGTAGTCAATGTCAGGAATTCTCTTACACAGAGTGTTAGGGGAGCTAGATCACTGAAAGGGACCAGCGGTGTCCCGCTGGGATCAGTTCAGTGACCTCTGCTCACTGTTATTTTCAAAATGACTTGGATGTGGGTGTTGAAGAGTTGGCTAGTAAGTTTGCCGATGACACAAAGGTGGTTGGAGTGGTACAGAATGTGGAGGGCTATTGTAGGTTGCAATGGGACATCGACAGAATGCAGAGCTGGGCTGAGAAGTGGCACATGGACTTCAAACTGAAGTAATACACTTTGCAAGCTGGAATGTGAACGCAGAATACATGGTTAAAGGCAGAATTCTTGGCAGTGTGGAGAAACAGAGGGATCCTGTCATCCGTGTCCACAGATCCCTCAAAGCTGCCACCCAAGTTGATCGGGTTGTTAAGAAGGCGTATGGTGTGTTGGCTTTCAGTTGCAGGGGGATTGAGTTTAAGAGCCGCGAGGTTATGCTGCAGCTCGATAGAGCCCTGCTCAGACCGCACAGGGGATATTGTGTTCAGTTCTGGTCTCCTCATTAAAGGAAGGATAATGAAGCTTTTGAGAGTGGAAAGAGGAGATTTACGAGGATGCTGCCTGGACTAGAAGTCTTACGAAAAAACCACGAGGGAGTAAGGGTTTTTCTCATTGGAGGAAAAATAGATGAGAGGGGACTTGATAGAGGTGTACAAGATGATGAGAGGCAGATAGAGAGTGAATAGCCAGAGACATTTTCCCATGGCAGAAATGTCTATCACTAGGTGGCATTTTTTAAGGTAATTGGAGGAAGTTTTAGGGGAGATATCAGAGGTAGATTCTTTACACAGAGAGTGGTGGGTGTGTTGAATGCACTACCATCAGTGTAGTAGAGTCAAATACGTGAGGGAAACTTAAGAGACTCTTGGACAGGCACATGGAACAAAGTGAACGGAAGCATGTAGGTTAGAGTAGGACAAACAACACAACGTCGAGGACTGAAGGTCCTAACTGCATGCATTCATGTAGAACCTTGAGCTCAAAGTCTGCATGATTTCATGTAAAACTCCGTTATCTCATTTTTTAGCTTAGAATTAATCTAAACATCAGAGAACACAGGTGGCCAACACCTTCAACATTTTACCTTGCTATCACCATTGTTCACAGCTCACCTGAGAATGCAACATTTTTTTAAAATAAAGGTTTTGTGATTTACACATGAAAGAAGTGAAACTATCATGGTATTTTAACAGATGAAAGGCTTAACAGACAATCAGTTTTTCCATGTATAATTTCAGTTACATCACACTGTAAATTTTTGCTCTAAATTCTGTGTTACGATCGACCCCTCAACTATCACCTGATGAAGGAGCGATAATCCAAAAGCTAGTGTGCTTCCAATTAAACCCGTTGGACTATAACCTGGTGCTATGTGATTTCTAACTTTGTACACCCCAGTCGCACACCGACATCTCCAAATCAGTACTGTTCTTTGTTCTGTGTTCTATGGAAGTGCTCAAGAAGACTTGGACATTAAGAAGATTTGAGACTTGGAGCAGATCAGCCTTAATCTTAGTGAAGGGCAAGGCAGGCTTGGGATGTGAATGACCTGCCCCTGTTTCTGATGCTCTCCCATTCTGTTATTGGAAAGTTCATATGTGTTATTTTCCTGGAAGGTCTTTTATGGAATATTGCAATCAGGGAGACCCGTGGATTATGTGAGCCATCACGGGATGAGATTTGGGGGCTGTATTCACAGTGAATCTGGGTCTACAACATGATCAACAAATGAAGCACAAGATACAGAGAGGGGAGGTTTTGTAAAGAGAAATGAGCAACATCTTCCATATCCAGCCTGGGTCTTCCAATTACATTTTCCAAATCTCCCAAACCGAGTGGGACAGTCTCGATGGACGAACTGTTTCCTCTATTTCTGTGCACCATGCTATAACAATAAGTGGACTCTAACTGCTCCTGTCTAGCAGGTTAGAGGGGTTGAATGGAACACAGAAACATGGGACTGAGGAGCAGGAGTGGGTCATTAGAGAATTTGAGCCTTCTCCACCAGGCATTAAGATTGTGGCTGATCAGATTGTGGTCTCAGCCTCATCGTCCTGTCTGTGTCCTATTATCCGTGACTCACTTTTCTGTCAAATCTTTAACTAACACAGCTGTGAATACTTATAATCAGAGAGGCACCACAAACTTCCGGGGAAGAGAATTCCCATTCGAATGGCCCTTTTAGAATTCTTCCTCATCCCGCTGTGAGAATAAGAGAATCATACAGCGTGGAAAAAGATCCTTTTGTCCAATTTGTCCATGCCGATCAGGCATCTTAATCAGATCTCGTCCCACTTGGCAGCATTTGGCCGACATCACATGATCCATTCCTATTTATGTACCTATCCAGTTACATTGTAAACGTGTAATTGTACCCGCTTTCACTACTTTCTCTGACAGTACACCCACCAGCCTCTGTATGAAAAGGTTTCCCCTCAGGTCCCTTCTAAGTCTTTGCCTTGTCACCTTCACCCTATGCTGTCTAGTTCTGGACGCCCCTTAGATTACTTACAGTGTGGAAACAGGCCCTCCGGCCCAACAAGTCCACACCGCCCCGCCGAAGCGTAACCCACCCATACCCCTACATCTACATTTACCCCTTACCTAACACTACGGGCAATTTAGCATGGCCAATTCACCTGGCCTGCACATCTTTGGACTGTGGGAGGAAACCGGAGCACCCGGAGGAAACCCACGCAGACACGGGGAGAACGTGCAAACTCCACACAGTCGGTCGCCTGAGGTGGGAATTGAACCCGGGTCTCAGGCGCTGTGAGGCAGCAGTGCTAACCACTGTGCCACCGTGCCGCCCACAGATCTTGTCCAATCAGACTATCCATGCCCCTCAGGACTTTATTAAACCTCTGTCATGTCACCATTCAGTCTCTGACAGTCCAGGGGTAAAAGCCTCATCCTGTTCATCATCTCCCTGTAGCTCAAACCCTCAGGTTCCAGAAAATCTTTGTAAATCTTTTCTGCACCCTTTCAAGCTTAAAAAGTGTCAACTGATATGTACGCAGTATTCTTAAAGTGGCCTCACCTATGTCCTGTGCAAGCGCAACACGTTACTCCAACTCCTATTCTCAATGTTCTGACCAATTAAGGCAAGCATGTCAACCACATTCCTCACCACTGTACCGTTCTAAACTCCACTTACAAGGAACTATGAATCTTGACCCGTAGGTCTCTTTGTTAAGCAACATTTCCCAGGGCACTACCCCGCTTTAACTTACCGAAATGTCAAACCTCACCAATATCTAAATTAAACTCCATCTGCCAGTCCTTGGCTCATTGTTGGTCAAGGATCCCGTTATAATCTGAGATAATCTTCTTCACTGTCCACTGAACCAATTCGGTGATGTTATCTGTAAACTTACTAACCATGCCTCCGATAATCACATCAAAGTTGTTTATATCCGTGATGAAAAGCAGTGAGCTCAGCACTGATTCTTTCAGCACACCGCTGGCCACAGGACTTCAGTTTGGAAAACAATCCATTACCTTCAATCCAATTTTGTATCCAATTGGTTAGCTTTTACTAGATTACATATAATCTAATTTTAGTAATCTGTCTACGATGGGGAACCTTATTATATGCCTTGCTGAAATTTATGTAAAAATTGTACACCACAGTGTATTCTTCAATCTTCTTTGTCATCTCTTTATAATACTCAATCACATTAATTAGACATGATTTCACAAATCCATATTGACTATCCCTAATCATTCCTTGTCTTTCTAAATAAATGCAAATTCCATCCCTCAGAATCCCCTCCAAGGAACTCCTCGTCTCTGACCTTGGCTGATTGAGTCGATAATTCCCTGTGTTGTTTTGGCTCACTTCTCCCTTTTCTGGCCCCACTCCTCCACTGCCCACAAAAAATAATTATAACTATGTTGGTGATATGGCCAAAGATATAGTTCTCAGAGTGTGTCAGGGTCAGTGTTCGGAACAAGTCAGGCAGATTTCTTTAATCTACTAAAACAACATGTCTATGACCAAAACAAACTATGATGGAAAGTGGAATGACGAGAGGATATTGCAAATATGTACAGTGATATTTCCCTTTGAAAAATACTGAGAAACACACACACACACACACACACAAAGACACACACACAGACACACACGCACACACAGACAGACAGACACACACACACACACACACACATACACACACACACACACACACACACACACACACACACACACGTATTGTCGATAACAAACTGAAAAGCAAAATATCTGCAAAGTTAACTTGAAAGAACATTGTCCAAATATGATTCGAACTTATGACCTAAGGAAAAATGAGAGTTTGACCCAAATACTGTTCTATGTGTAGAGTCATCAAGTCCTAGATCATGGAGAGAGGCAGAGAGGCCCTTTGGCTCAAACTCGTCCATGCTGACCCAAATATCCAACCACACTAACCTCATTTCCCAGCATTTGGCCAATAGCATTCTCGTCCTTTCCTGTCCATGTACTTGCCCAAATGCCATTTACGTATCCTTAATATAAATGCATCAACCACTTCTGTTGACAGCTCATTCCCTTTGTGTGCCACTCTCTGTGTAAAACAGTTTCCATCAGCTTCCCTTTTATTCTTTCCCCTCTGACCTTAAACTGATGCTCTCCCCTCCTTGATTCCCCAACTCTAGGAAAAATTTGTTGGGTCCATTCACCCTATCCATGTAAACTTCTATAGGCCCCTCTCCTGTGCTCAAAAGAAAAAAAGTCCTCGCTTGTCCAACCTCTCCCATTAATTCATACTGTTGAGTCCTGGCAACATTTTTATAAATTCCGTCTGCACACATTCCAAATTAAAAACATCCTTCCGATCGCAATGTGACTAAAACTGAACACAACACTACAAGTGCAGCCTCACCAACATCCTGTATGACTATAACATAACTTCCCAACTGCTGTCCTCCATGTCCTGACCAATGCTTGCTAGTGTGGCAAAAGCCTACTTCACTACCATATCTAACTATGACCCCACTTTCAGAGAACGGTGGACCTGAACTCCATGGTCCCTCTGCTCAACTACACTCCTTAAGGTCCTACCAATCAACATGAAACTCCTACCTTGATCTAACGTTGCCAAAATATTCCTCGGCCCACTTCTCCAGTTTGATCAACGTCCGGCTGCAATTTCTGATATACTTCCTCATTGTCCACGATACCACCTATCTTAGTGTCATCTTCAAGTTTCCTAGCCATGCCTTGCACATCCGCAAGAATATCATTGATACAGATAACAAATAGCAACGGGCCCAGCAGCGACCCCTGAAGCACTTCATGTGTCACAGGCCTCCAGTCCGAGAGAACCCTTCCACTATTACCCTCTGCTTACTACCATGAAGCCAATTGTATATCTAATTTGCCAGGTCCCTCTGGATTCCATGCGATTCTAACCTTCCAGACCAGCCTATCAATGGCAACCTTGTCAATGGCCTTACTGAAAACCACACACTCTACCGCCCTACCCTCATCAACATTCCTGGTCACTTCATCAATGAACTCAAACAAATTTGAGAGGCATGATCTCCCACTCACAAAGCCATGTGATCTTTCCAGTATAAAAACAACTATTAATAATAATTATCAAAATTGATAATATCAAACTCATAAGATATAAAACTAATATCAAACTAATAATAAGATGACACTTTCAATGGAGAATAAATTAACCATGGTATGTGATATTCGAACGTGCATCATGGGTGAAGGGCAGAATAGATTTTGTACCTGTGTCATTGAACTGTGTTGAAAAAAAGCAAGGGTGACATGGTAGTTCAGTGGCTAGTACTGCTGCCTCATAATGTCATGGATCCGGGTTTGGTTCCAGCTTCGGGTGACGCTCTGTATGGACTTTGCACATTCTCACTGTGTTTGTGTGTGTTTCCTCTGGGTGCTCCATTTTCCTTACACAATCCAAAGATCTATAGGTCAGGTGAATTGGCCATGCTAAGTTACCTATCGTGTTATGTGCATTCGTCAGGGGTAAATATAGGGTAGAGAAATGGAACTGGGTGGGTGACTGTTTGGAGGGTTAGTGTGGTCTTGTTGTGCCAGACGGCCTGTTTCCATACTGTCGGGAATCTGTCAAAAAAACTATTTCTAAACAAACCTTATATTTCCAAATGCATGCATATCGCACACCTCAGAGTCTTCTCAAGCAACCTTCGTACCACAGATATTAGACTTCCTGGTCTATCGATCCCAGATTTTTCTTTGCTTCCCTTTCTGAATAATGGCACAACATTTGCTAATCTCCAATATTCTGGAACCTAACCTGTTGCTAACGATGATGCAAAAATATCAACCAGGGTCCCCGTAGTTTCTTCTGTAGCCTCTTGCAGTGTTCTTGGATGCATCTGTTTACAACCAGGAGATTTATCCACCTTCATACAGTCTAACGCATCCAACACACCTTCTCCTGTGATATTGATTCACCCCAAGATAACACTACGACTTTTGTCAGCCTCCCAAGGTTCATGTATTACTCCACGGTAAAGACAGAGGAGAAATATTCATTGAGAATCTCGCAAATCTTCAGGACATGCACGTCCATTTTGGAATTTGAGGGGTCATATTCTCATTTAGCTATTCTTTTGACTTTAATATACTTAATGAACCTCTTTGGATTCACACTAATCTTATCAGCCAAAGCTATTTTGTGCCCCCTTTTCACCCTCCTGATTTCCTTTTTTAGTAAACTACTGTACCCCGTGTACACCTCCAGGTATTCCCTCGATCCCAGCTGCCTGGACCTGAGCCACGCCTCCTTTTTGCTGGTCTAAGCCTCAATATCTCCTGACATCCGAGGTTCCCTCTTCCTACCAACCTTGCCTTTTACCCTCACAGTAACACATAGACCTTGAACTGTCGACATTTCACTTTTAAAGTCCTCCCACTTGCAGGAGGTCCCTTCGCCTGCAAAGAAACCCCTCCAACCAACCCCTACAAGCTCCTGTCTCATTCCATCAAAATTCGCCTTGCCCCAAGTTTGAACTTGAACATGTGGACCAATTTTATCCTTCTGCATAACTATTTAAAAATTAATAGAACTATTTTCGCGGGTCCCAGAGGGCTCCCCCACTATCACCTCAGACACCTGTCCTGCCCGAGATCTTACAGTAGGTCACGCTTCGTCCCTTCCCGATTTGCACTCTCTACTTACTGCTTGAGGAAACTATTCTGAACACACTTAATAAATTCACCCCATTTTAGTCCTTAATTCTATGTCATTCCCAGTCTATGTTAGGAAAATTAAAATCTCCTACTAATGCAATCCTATTGGCCCTGTGCCTCTCCCCAGTCTGTCTACATATTTTTGTTCCACTAATTCCTCGTTTATTATTTGGGGGCCTATAGTACAATCTAAATCCTATCACCATTCCCTTCTTATTTATTAGCTCCCCAGACAAATCCTCACAGGATGATTCATCAGTTATTTTATCTCTGATTACTGCTGTGTTACTCGCCTGAATCAAAAATGAAACTCTCTGTCCCCTCTTTCCACCATCTCTGTCCCGTATAAAGCACCTGTCCCCTGGTACTTTAAGCTGTCAGTGCTGTCCCTCCCTTATCCATGTTTCAGTAATGGCTATAATGTCCCAGTCTCACGCAGCGATCCATGTCCACAGTTCATCAGCCTTACCTGTCAGCCATCTTGCATTGAAACAGTTGCGATTTAATCCAACAGACATTCCTTGCTCCCTGTCGTTGTCTAGCCTGACCTGTCTCTTCATTTTACTGTTTCTGATTACTGTATCTCCTTCCAGCCTCGCACTTGCCTTCCTGCTGTTGAGGATCTCACCACTCCCCAACCACAGCCAATCTCGTTGAAACCCTCCCTTGCAGCAGTTGCAAACCTGCCTGCCAGGATACTGGTCCCCTTCCAGCTCAGGTACAACTTGTCCTTCCTGAACACGCCACCTTGCCCCACAAAAGATCCCAGTAATCCAAAAATCTCTGCCCCCTGCACCAATTCTTTAGCCACCCCTTCATCTGCCATATCCTCCTATTCTTACCCTCACTAGCACGGAGAACTGGAAGTAAACTGGATATTACCGTGCATTTTATTCTTTTCCGTAGCTCTCCACAATCACTCTGTAGGATGTCATCACTATTTCTACCTGTGTCATTCTGTCCTTTGTACCAATGTGCACAATGACTTCTGGCTGCTTCCCGCTCCCACCACCCTCCCCCTACTCCCGGTGAGAACGTTCTGCAGCCACCCTGAGACATCCTGGACCCTGGGCATGTGGGAGGCTACACACCATTCCGGATTCCCATTTGCTGCCACAGAATCTCCTGTCTGTTCACTATCGAGTCGAATAATTACTTCTGTTGTTATTCTACTTGCACAGCCTTATGACAATGGTATTTCTTCATGAAACAGTTGAATTTGGCTGAATTGTTTTGCTTCAGGTAATGGGGAGATTCCAATGAATCCTCATCAGGAATCCTCCATTAGTGGGAAAGACGACTGGGCTTTTTTTCACTCCCACACATTGCTGTGATGAGCGATTGGGAAGCAGAAAGGGAGCAATAGAATGTTTCTCCACAGATAGGCTATATCTTCCATCTGTAAGTTAAATCAGTAACATTTCCAGTCCCACACTGGACTCTGTGAGCTCTTCTTGAACATTGTCCGAACTATATGACTCCATAACATTCTCGACTCCAGGTCAGTGTGTTATTGCAGAATCAATTCATTCACAATAAATGGTCCTACTTGTTTTGAAGATGTATTACTATGTGCTTGTATAATGTAAAAATAAGCGTTTCATGTCTTCACAAAGTCTGTGTTAAAATGAATATTCTTAAACATGTACAGTAATTGCTGGAAAAGCTCACTTGTCTGTCAGAATATGTGGGAAGAGAATTCACAGTTCAATTTTACTGTCCAATGACCTTTCCTTTGAAACTGACTTATTCTTAAATTATTTCCCCAGTTTTATTCTCCCACACCATAAGAAATATCCATCCAGTATTCACCAACTACACTCTTCTCCAGATCTTATATGGTCAATAAACCATCCCTCATTCTCAGGCCTAACTGTTAATTCTTCACAACGTAATGTCTTCATCCCAAGAATGCATAAAGAGAAACATCTTTGAGACATTTCGAAAGCAATTTTTTTTTTCAGTTTAGGCAGTTATAACTACACATTATACAACAGATGTAATCTCAGCAATACCCTGTACTGATGCAAAAAACATCACTAAGATCATACCCAACACCCCTTGCACGAAACAGGATCATGACATTTACCTTCCAAATCACTTGCTACATCTTCAGGTTAATTTGATATGATTCATGTACTACGACCCACAAATCTCTCTGTAACACTGAGTTCTGCATTCTCCTTGCAGTTAAATAAATTTCTGCTGTTTCGTCTTTTCCACAAAACAGAAAATTTCCATCACATATATATTGTACTGTTTTTGTTTTCTGCTGAAGCTTTGATCACAGACATCCTCTGTCTTTATGCCATTGCTTATTCTGCCTTCCCCTGTCCGTATCCCATTGCAGATGCTCGGCCCTCCCCCTGTCTGTATCGCATTGCTGATGCTCTGCCCTCCACTGTCTGTATCCCATTGCTGATGCTCTGCCCTCCCCTGTCTGTATCCCATTGCAGATGCTCTGCCCTCCCACTGTCTGTATCCCAATGCTGATGCTCTGCCCTCCCCTGTCTGTATCCCATTGCAGATGCTCGGCCCTCCCCCTGTCGTATCACATTGCTAATGCTCTGCCTCCCCGCGTCTGTGTCCCATTGCTGATGCTCTGCCTCAGCCCGTCTGTATCCCATTGCTGATGCTCTGCCCTCCCCTGTCTGTATCCCATTGCAGACGCTCGGCCCTCCCTCTGTCAGTATCACATTGCAGATGCTCTGCCCTCCCCTGTCTGTATCCCATTGCAGACGCTCTAACCTTCCCCGTCTGTATCCCATTACAGACGCACTGCCTTCAGCTGTCTGTATCGCATTGTAGATGCTCTCCCCTCCCCTGTCTGGATCCCATTGCAGACGCTCTTCTCTCCCCCTGTCTGTATCCCATTGCAGACGCTCTGCTCTTCCCCTGTCTGGATCCCAATGCAGGTGCTCTGCCCACCCCATCTGTATCCCACTGCAGACGTTATGCCACCCCTGCCTATATCCCACTGCAGAAGCTCTGACCTCACCCATCAGTATCCCATTACAGGCACTCTTCCCTCCCCCTGTCTGTATCCCATTGCAGACGCTCTTCCCTCCCGCGACTGTATCCCATTTCAGACGCTCTGCCCCTGCCCTGTCTCTGTCCCACTGCAGACGGTCCGACCTCCCCTGTCTATATCCCATTGCAGACGCTCTCCCCTCCCACTGTCTGTATCCCATTGCAGACGCTCTCCCCTCCCCCTGTCTGTATGCCATTGCAGACAATCTACCCTTCCCCTGTCTGTAACCCATTGCAGACGCTCTCCCCTCCCCCTGTCTGTATCCCATTGCCGATGCTCTGCCCTCCCCCTGTCTGTATCCCATTGCAGACACTCTACCCTTCCCCTGTCTGTATCCCATTGCAGACGCTCTTCCCTTCCCCTGTCTGTATCCCATTGCAGACGGTCCGACCTCCCCTGTCTGTATCCCATTGCAGACGCTCTCCCTTCCCCTGTCTGTCTCCCATCGCAGACACTCTGCCCTTCCCCTGTCTGTATCCCATTGCAGACGGTCCGACCTCCCCTGTCTGTATCCCATTGCAGACGCTCTCCCTTCCCCTGTCTGTCTCCCATCGCAGACACTCTGCTCTTCCCCTGTCTGTATCCCATTGCAGACGGTCCGACCTCCCCTGTCTGTATCCCATTGCAGACGCTCTCCCTTCCCCTGTCTGTATCCCATTGCAGACGCTCTACCCTTCCCCTGTCTGTCTCCCATCGCACACGCTCTTCCCCCCCCCCTGTCTGTATCCCATTGCAGAGGTGCATATCTCCCCCAGTCCGTCTCCCATTGCAGACACACTGCCCTTCCTTGTCTGTATCCCATTGTAGACGCACTGCCCTCACTCTGCCCTCCGCTGTCTGTATCCCATTGCAGACAGTCTTCCCTCCACTGTCTGTATCCCATTGCAGACGCTCTGCCCTCTCCCCGTCTGTCTCCAATTGCAGGTGATCTGTCCTTCCACTGTCTGCATTCCCTTGCAGACGCTCTACCCTCCCCCTGTCTGTATCCCATTGCAGACGCTCTGTCTCCATTTGACATCTTATTGAATGACTAGCCTGGTGCATGAACAAATTGAGCTCCATCTCCTTCATCCGGTTCATTAGAATAGATTGTAATTTGTTGATGACCTCATACAGATCCCTGAAGAATTCCACTCGTTACAGCTTTCCAAACACAAAATGAGTAATGATCTATACTCTGCATTTCCTGACAGCTACCTAGGGCTCACCCTCTTCTGCATAACAGCCTGGGATGGTTATAGGGCGTCCCCCTGTGCGGTAATTTACTGAATACTTCATTCTGTTTGGTGGGGTCTGTTTGGTGCAGCCCATTTTGCCGCAGACGCATTTAGGCACAGAACTATTTCAGCGCAGCACATATTTATTCCTTTTCAGGCTTAGGTAAAAGCATTAATCAAAGCAATAAAAATAAAAATAATGTTTATTGCCTTTAGTAAAAATGTTAAAAAGACACCTGAGTAAGTATAACATTGACTCAGAGTTTTATTTCAGAGCTAAAATGATAATCGGTCTTGCATTTATTCACATTGAAAACATTCATGAAGCTATTGAACATTTGACTGATATGCTTCCAGATGAACTGCAACCGCGGCTGGACTGGTTCGAGGATAACTATGGAGGTAGAAGATTACGCAGTGGAAATGGTCGGCGTTCACCGCTTTTTCCAGTTGGAATGTGGAATTTATATGAAAGAACTTTAAACAATGACGACAAAACAGACAATAATGCAAAAGCTGCCCACAGGAGATGACAATGCAAACTTGATGTGGAACATCCAGTTATTTGGAAATATATTGACAGTTTACCAAAGGTTCAGAGAGGAAGGGACATTTACTATGAGCATTTGATAGCAGGGCACGATAGTCCGTTGAAATTAAAGAAGCAGATGCTAGAATACAAACACTCGTAAGAAGATTTAGTGAGAGAAATGATGTCGAGTATTTACGAGGTTTGCCCATAATTTTGAAAGAACGTCATGTTTTAGATTTTTCGGAATGAACTTATATCATTTACTTTTTTTCTTTTTAACATTTTTACTGAAGAGAAGAAACATTATTTTTATTTTTAGTCTTTCATTTATGCTGTTAACTAAGCCTGAAAAGTGAGAGAGATTAGATTGGAACTGCCAGCGAGTTTCAATTGAGAATTGCTCTTTACTGAACATTGATACTTACTTGGTTGGTGGGACGTCGATGTTTCACAATCTCCACACAAGGTGTCCTGGTCGTCTCTGGCTTTTTGAAGGATCCTCCCCATATGTCGAGGTAGACAGTGAGGGAACGGATATCGGGCCCTCTACTTCGTTACAGCATCTGTAAGCCGCCCTCTATCTATCTCTCGCCTCCCTATCCCTCTCTTTCACCCCTCCCTCTCTCACCCACTCTCTCTCTTGCCCCCTTCACTCTCTCGTCCCCCTCCCTCTCTCTCTCGTCCCCCTCCCTCTCTCACTCGTCCCCCTCCCTCTCTCACTCGTCACCTCCCTCTCTCTCTTCCGCCCCCTCCCTCTCTCTCTCCCGCCCCCTCCCTCTCTCGTTCCCGCCCCCCTCTCTCTCCCGCCCCCTCCCTCTCTCTCTCACCCACTCTCTCTCTCGCCCCCTTCACTCTCTCGTCCCCCTCCCTCTCTCTCTCATCCCCCTCCCTCTCTCACTCGTCCCCCTCCCTCTCTCTCTCGTCACCTCCCTCTCTCTCTCCCGCCCCCTCCCTCTCTCTCTCCCGCCCCCTCCCTCTCTCTCTCGCCCCCTCCCTCTCTCTCTCGCCCCCTCCCTCTCTCTCACCCCATCCCTCTCTCTCACACCCTCTCCCTCTCTCTCACCCCCCTATCACCCTCCCTCTCTCTCCCTCTCCCGCCCACCTCTCTCTCTCGCCCCCTGCCTCTCTCTGTATCACCCCACCCTCTCTCGTCCCGCAGCCCCCCCTCTCTCTCGCCCCTCCCTCTCTCTCTCACCCACCCACCTGTCTCTCATGCCCGCCGCCTCTCTCTCTCACCCTTCTCCCTTTCTCTCTCGCACGTCCCTCTCTACCTCGCTCCCCTCCCTCTCTCTTACCTCCTCCTTCTCTCTCTTGCTCCCCCCTCTCTGTCGCCCGCCCTCCCTCTCGCTCTCGCTGCTCCCTCTCTCTCTCTCAACCATCCACCTCTCTCTCTCTTGCCCATCCCCTCTCTCTCTCTCTCATGCCTCTTCCTTTCTCTCTCGCCCCTCTCTCTCACCTCCACTTAGTGGAGCTGCTGGGGATGGTTTGCAGAAGGTTGTGCTGTGAGCTGCCTCAGATATCCCGGAAAACCTGATGATTTGGTGACGCAACTCTGAATGGAACATGGGTACTGTAGTTACAGCATCTGGGTCTGCAACATGAACAACAAATGGAGCAGAGGCTACAGAGAGGGGAAGCTCTGAAACCACAGACTGAG
The DNA here is from genome assembly GCF_047496795.1 of Chiloscyllium punctatum. NCBI lineage: Eukaryota > Metazoa > Chordata > Chondrichthyes > Orectolobiformes > Hemiscylliidae > Chiloscyllium > Chiloscyllium punctatum. The sequence goes on from NC_092750.1 coordinate 84,177,317, forward strand.
TGTATGTGGGGAAAGGGACATGCCGTATTTGCCTGTGCCTTAGTCTGGACAAGTACACATTCTCACTCTCCCCGTTACATACACTGATGCACACTCTCCCTATCTGCCCCTCACACACATTCACACTGCCCCTCTTTCACGATCCACACATGCACTCCACTCTGTCACACACACGGATGAACACAGACCCGCTCTCTCTCCCTCCCCCGCACACACGCACAATCCACCTCACTCTCTCTCACATACAGAATGGGTGTCTCTCACTCCCCTTCACGCAGACACGCCCTCTCTCTCACACATACACATGCGCGCTACTCCTACTTTGTAAATAAAACCAGTCTGACTCCAGGGCAAGACACAGACAGAGTCCAAACAAGGCCTCAAGCTTAGAATACATTATCTGACCGCAACTGTTACTTCATTTACATCGATAGTACCTGAAGGTGTCTCCAGGCAGTGACTTGAAATAAATTCTGTGATTTGCATTTTAATCAATCAAACCCGCCTCTCCATTCTGACTGGTTAAGTACTTAAGAGCCATCTTAGGTGTGTACAATTCATGTGCATGACTTGTACAACCCTTTGATCTTGGATAAAGATGGCTGGAAGTGAAGACTTTATGGTGGAACCGTTGATGAACAGTGGAAGGCTTTCAAAACAATTTTTCAACGTTCTCAGCAACAGCATATAATGGTGAAAAGGAAGGACTATAGGAAAAGGGTAATCTGCCATGAATGTCTCAGGAAATAAGGGAGGCTATCAAATTAAAATAAATGGCATAAATAATGGCAAAGACCAGTGGGGAAGTAAAAGATTCGGAAAACTTTAAATGTCGAAATAATGTCAAAACCTTTAAATGTCAAAATAAAGCAACAAAAAAGTTATCAAGTCACATCCGATAGGTTACAAGAGTAAACTACCTCAGAATATAAAGACAGATAGCAAAATATTCTATAAATATACAAAACGAAATGAATGGCTAAGGTAAGCAATTGTCCTTTAGAATGTGAGAAGTGGGATCCAGTAATGAGATATGAGGAAATGGACAAGGAATTGAAGAGTTATTTAGTTGGTCTACACAATGAAGGACACTAATAACATGTCAGTAATTGTCAAAGACAGGAAGATAAGTGAGTACCTGGAAACAACCATTCCCAAGAGAGATATTGTTGGGCAAGCTCATGGAGCCAAAGGTAGATAAGTCTCCTGGCCCTGATGGAATGTATCCCAAGGTACTAACAGAGGTGATGAGAGAAATAACAAATGCACTTTTGGAAATTTTTCTGATTTCACTGGACTCTGACACAATTCCAGCAAATTGGAAAACAGGAGTACAGACACCACTGTTTAAAAAGAGAGATAGACAACATGACGGGAATTATAGACTGGTTAGCCGAACATCTGTAGGAGAAAATATTTCAATCTATAATCAAGGAATAAATGGCAATGCATCTTGATCGAAATTGTCCCGTTGGGGAGACACAGTGTTGGTTAATGAAAGGTAGGCCACGTGTAACTAACCTACTGGAATTCTATGAAGACATTACACGGTGGCACAATGGTTAGCACTGCTGCCTCACAGCGCCTGAGACCCGGGTTCAATTCCCGCCTCAGGCGACTGACTGTGTGGAGTTTGCACGTTCTCCCCGTGTCTGCATGGGTTTCCTCCGGGTGCTCCGGTTTCCTCCCACAGTCCAAAGATGTGCAGGCCAGGTGAATTGGCTATGCTAAATTGCCCGTAGTGTTAGGTAAGGGGTAGATGTAGATGTAGGGGTATGGGTGGGTTACGCTTCGGCGGGGCGGTGTGGACTTGTTGGGCCGAAGGGCCTGTTTCCACACTGTAAGTAATCTAATCTAATCTAATCTACAGGAGCCCAGTAGGTGTGGTGTACTGAGATTTCCAAAAGACATTCAATTTCGTGACGCCAAAAAGGCTGCTGTGTAAGGTGTGGAATTACGGGCAATGTATTAGCATGGAGAGAGGATTGGTTAACTAACATGAAGCAACGAGTGGGAATACATGATTGTTTTTCTGGTTGCTGATCAGTGACTAGTGGAGTGCCTCAGGGATCGGTGCTGGGACTGCAATTATTCACAGCTTACATGGATAATTTGGAGTAGGGGAGCACGTGTAGTGTCTCAAAGGTTGCAGACGATACTAACATGACTGGCAGAGTAAAATGTGGAGAGGATGGTTAAACTTTACAAAGGGACATAAAGAGTTGAAGTGAGTGGGTCAAGGTCTGGCAGATGGAGTGCAATTATAATAAATGTAAAATCATCCATTTTGGTAGGACAAATACTAAAGAGGACTCTTATTTGAATTGTTTAAAAATGCAGCATGCTCTTGTGCAGAGGGACCTGGGTGTCCTTGTGCATGAATCACAGAAGCTGGTCTGTAGGGGCAACAGGTAATTAACAAGGCAAATTGAATTTTGTCCTTCATTGCGAAAGGGATTGAGTGTAAAAGTAGGGAGTTATGTTGCAGATTTAAAGGGTGCTGAGGAGACCACACCTGTAGTACGTGCAGTTTTGGTCTCCCCGTCTGAGAAAGGAAATACTCGCACTACAATGTATGCAGAGGAGGCTCGTTAGGTTGGTTACAGAGGTGAGGGGTTTGGTTATGAGGAGAGACTGAATACATTGGAATTATACATTGATTGGAATTTGAAAGATTGAGGGAGGAAGGAATAGAAACATTTATAATTGTGAAGGGAGTAGGTACGATAGAAATATAAAGGATGATTCCAGAAGCATGGGAAATTAGATAACAGGGCAAAGCCTCAAAACTATATGGAGCAGATTTAGGATTGAATTGAGAAGGAACGTCTTGATCACGAAGCTTGTGAACCTGAAGAATTCTTGAGGATTTGTCATTGAATGTGTTTGAACTCTTATAGATAATTGTTTGAAGATTAAAGGAATGATGGATTATGGTGAGTGGGCGGGTAAGTGGAGCTGAGGCTATGAAATGATCAGCCATTATCTTATTGAATGGTGGCGTAGGCTTGAAGGGCCCGATGGCCTACTCCTGCTCCTAGTTTGTACGTTCTTATGTAATGGGTCAACATGAAATGGGAATTATATTTGACAAACTGACTGGTCGATGCATACAGAAAAGAAATGGATGCAATGCATTTAGATTTTCAGAAAGATCTTGATAAAGACTATGGCTGAGTGTGCAAATTCAAATGTTACGGCATTGGGACTAAAATATGAACATGATTTTAGAATAGGACAACTGACACGAAACAGTGAACAGGAATAAAACAATCTGTTTTGAAGTTGAAGGATCATGGCGTGTCGTAGGGATTAGTGATTGTGACACAGCTATTCTCAATGCTTACCATCATTTAGATGAGGGAATCAAATGCAATATTTCTCAGTCTGCTGACAGCACTAAATGATGTCGGATTGTTAGTGGGTGAGGAGGATTTTTTAAAAAAAGCTCCAAAGTGATTGAGACAAGTGGAGTGAATGGGAAAATATGTGGCAGATGAAGATCAATGGGGGTGGATGTGATGGTGTGTACTTTGACAGGTACAATAGAACAGCAAACTATCATTTCAAAAGGGATTGTATGAAACATGTTGGTCTTTGAAGGGATTTATGTTCTTTCTTTTTTTTCCTGTTGCGCAGCCCTCGGAAGTCAGTACAGGGCAGTGAGTTCTGAACCCAGAAGTCAATACTGGGAATGGCATTGACACGCTGACCAGTGTACATAAACCCACCAAGTGGGGAGCTGTAACATTTTAAAGGATCTGTATTTCCTTGTACACCAGTCACTGAAAGCAATATTGCAAGAGCAGAAAGCAGGCAGGAAGATAAATGGTGTGTTGACCTTAATTTCTAGGGGATTGACTGACAGAAGTAAGGGTGTCTTACTGCAGCTGTACAGGGCCTCGGTGAGAGCCCATCTCGAACATTGTGCAGTATGGTGTGCAGTACTGGTCTCCTTACCTAATAAGTGACAAACCTGACATTGAGGGAGTGCAGTGAAGGATGACCAGACTGATCTCTGGAATGACAGGCTTGTTGTGAGAGCAGAGTTTGGGGCGTTTAGGTCTGTGTTCAATGGGCTTCAGGAAAATGAGTGGAGATCTCAGTGAAACATATAAAACTATAACAGTGTGAGACATATTGGAAGATGATAATTCCCCGGCCTGGGACGTCTAGAACAAGAGGCCACCGTATTAGGTACAGACAGGCCACTCTGCATTGAGATGAGAATAAATGTCTGCACTCAGTGACTGGTGACTCTGGGAATTTCTCTGCCACATAAGCAGTGGAACACAAGGCACTGAATATGAATAAGGATTTCTCGACACGAAAGGGAGCGGGAGGCATCTGGAGTATGGCGGTCACAAGCTCTCAGACGTTAGGAAGGAGGCCTCTGCAGGGTCAACAGAAATGTGTTTCCCATTCCCTTTTCCGATACTGAGGCTGGTGCCGGGAATTCTGTCAGTTTTATCCTTACAAACTTCAGAGCAGTTTGATACAATTTTGTTTCCTACTTTGCCGTTTTCGAGACCATTGAAAAGTTTATCACATGCATGTGTGTACAGAGTATCCTTTAGGCCAGACCAGAAATGCATGGAATTCACCAGGCCAGTATTCACTTCCTGAATGTACATTGATGAAGCAAATTGGAGTTTACAATCGGCATTGATTTCAGCATCATCATTACTGATACCAGATTTTAGATCTCGATATGTTGTTAATTGCTTTTCAATTCCATCAGCTATCCAGGGCATTAGCCTGGACCGGATTAGTAACCCAGTGATATTTCCACAACAGCACCATCTCCACGTAGGGACCTATTGGAAACCACACTGAGCTGGTTATTTCTGTGCGGATTGACAGATCTGTCCAAAAGAATTTCTACCAGTTTAACTGTCGTGATGGGACTGAGGGGGTGGCAAATGGTCAGATTGTAATTATTCTCCGCTTCGCGGACTGGACATAGTTGAGTAATTTTCCACATTGCCAAGAAGATGTCAGAGTTCGAGCTGGAATGAAACAGCTTCTCCCAGGGACACGGTTGTTGTGCAGCACAAGACTTCAGTCCTGTTGCAGGAATCGTGTCAGGGCCCTTTGCCCTTGTCGTATCTACTCTGTTCAGCTGTTTCTTCATTTCACTTGAAGCAAATCGAATTGATTGAAGACTGGCATCTGTGATTCTGTGGGCATCATGGCGAGGGTGAGGTGGATCATCCACTCAACACGTCTGGCGGAGTATCTTGCCAAAAATACATCATTATCTTTTACACTGATGTACAGGACTGTTCCATTATTTAGGATGGGGATAATAGTGAGCCCTCTCCTCCATGAAATTGTTTAACCGTCCATCACCATTTATGGCTGGATGTGACAGTACTGTTGGTTTGTTGGTGTTGTGATCATTACACCCTCTCTATCACATGTTATTGCTGCAGTTTGGAATGCAGACAGTTAGTTATGGTAGCTTTAACGGGTTGTCATCAGGTTTAGGTACACACGATTGGGACACTGGCACGTTCACCTATACATCACTAAACCATAGATCACCTTGGTTGGCATGGTAGACTGAGGGATTATCCCAGGAAAAACGTTCATTTAAACAGAATTTAATTCTGTTTCTGCTGCTGCTGTGGTCTGCAGAACCACATCAATATCAGGAATTCTCTATTTCAGAAGGTTTGGAGAGTTAGATCATTTAAAATATCTACAGATGAGCTTTGACCTGGAAATGAATTGAATGCAATTAAAGACTAGTGATGAAGGAGGCGTGAAAAAGTCATAGACTCTTAGAATAATACAATATTCAAACAGACATTTTGGCTCAACTCGTCCATACTCACCTGGTTTCCTAAACTGAATGATTACTATTTTTCTTCTTTAGACGCACACCCCTCCAAACCTTTGGTATTCATGTACACATCCAATTGTCTTTCAAATGTTGTAACTGTACTCCCCAATGCTACTTCCTCTGAAAGCTCGCTACATATACACGCCACCCTCTGTGAGAAACAACTGTCCCTTAGATCTCTTTTAAATGTCTTCACTCTCACCTTAAACCTATCCTGTCTGGTTCTGGACACACCCACCTGGAGGAAATGATCTTGTCTATTTATCCTATCCATGCATCTCATGATATAATAAAGGTCACCTCTAAGCCTCCAACGCAAAAGGAACAAAATCCCAGCCTTTCCTTATATCTTAAAACTTCCCGTCTCTGTCACATAATTTTAAATACTTTTGTCCCCTTCTCAGTTTATAACATTCTTCCAATAACAGGACAACAAGAATTGCTTCAAATGTGGCCTTACCATTCTCTTGTAGAGCCACAACATGATGTGCCAATTCCTATAATCAATCCTCTGACCATTGGAAGTCAGCTTGCCTTACGCCTTATTCACTGTCCTGTCAATCTGCGACTCAACTTTCACGGAACTATGTACCTGGACCCGAGGTTTCCCTGTTTGGCAACACTCCCCCCAGCGCGCTACCATTTTCTGAATAAATCCTACACACTTTTGTCTAACAAAATGCAAAATCTCGCATTTATCTGCATGAAGATCCATCAGCCAATCCTCAGCCCACTTGTCAAGTAGATCAAGATATCTTTGTTCTCTAAGACAGCCTTCTTCACTGTCCACCATAACTCCAATTTTGGGGGTTTCACCTCCAAATTCCTATCCACGGTTCCAATATGCTCATCCAAACCATTTACAAAAACCATGAACAACAGCAGCCTGGTCCTTGTGGCACAACGCTGGACACAGGCCTCCAATTGGAACAGCAGATCTCTCCCAGCACCCTCTGTCTACTACAGTCAAGTCTGTTTGTATCTAAGTGGATCGCTCTCCCTGATCTCCTGCGATCTAACCTTATTAAACAAACTACCATGTGGAACCTTGTTGGGCCTTAATAAGGTCCACATAGACAACGTATGTTGCTTGACCTTCATCTATCTTCCTGATCACTTCTTCAAAAACTCCAATCTAGTTTGTGAGACATGGATTCCCAGACAAAAAGACGTGCTGAATATCCCTAATCAGTCCTTGCCTTTCCAAATGCATGTAAATCCTGCCTCCCAGAATCTCCTACAAACACTTATTCACCCTTGACATCAAACTCACTGGTCTGTAGTTCCCTGGGTTTTCTTTGCAGCCAAATTACAAATAATGTAACAACATTAGCTGTCTTCCTGTCCTCCAGGAACTCAACCGTGGCTGTCAATGATACACATAAGAAAGTCAAGAGAACTTCAGATTTCGTAAACCAGAAACTAAGACAGAAATGTGCTGGAAAATCTCTGCAGGTCTGGCAGCATCTGTGCAGAGAAATCCGATTTAATATGTTACAACACGGGGGAAACCTTCCCCCCCTCCCACCATCTCCACCACCCCACGCTAATTTAAACTTGCAACACAGAAAAGATTTAACCCATGCTGTAATTTGTAAAAATTCGGAAGGCCAATAACCATCCTAAAGGTCACTATTTAAAGCAAGAATTAACATTTTTTTAAAAAATGTCTAACAGGGAATAATTACCTAACAACTTTTTGCAACTCCTTTCTCTGACCAATCTTTTACTTACTCTTCTATAATACTGGTCCGATAATCCCCCCACCCCACCCCTCCCCCAATTAAGATATACCAAAACATTCAAATTTCAGAACCAGCCAGCTGTCGAATCTTCTCTTTGTATCGTCCTCTGTCTTCGCTTCTTCTCCTTGAGCTTCTGTTTCACAGGTCATTGATAAATAAAGGTACATTTTGGTGACCTATTCTCCGGTCAGTCTGCCGATGTTGGTGCCGTGGCAGTTCTCCCCGAACTGGTCAAATTCCTTTTCAGCTTTCTATCCCAAATCATCGGGTAATTTCCATTTTTTTATAATATTGCCAAATGCCAAATGTAAACTCGATTGTAGTTTAGCTTCTTGGGACATAATTTAAATGAATTGATCAAATTTGATTTTATTTTTTGTCTCATAGTAACCCAGGTACTGCAAGCTGCTGGACCACATGTTACATTGTAAATTTTCCAGAACTCACTGTGCTTGGAAATCCTTCAACTCTCTTAAAGGTACAATACCCTTTACACATTCATAACCCCTTCTCTCTCAAAAAAGAACAATCATAATGAAAACACGGTCTCATTTGTTTTTCTATTCTTTCAACACATTACCATAACACACCGATAACCTAAATCTAAGTTCACCTTAACTTCTTCCCCTTATCCTATATGTAACATTGGATAATTTCAAATCTCGTCTAATCTTTCAGTTAAATCTGTGAGAACGCATCTGAGATTACATACTTCCGACACGCTACGTGTACGATTTTTAAATTAAAAGTCTGTAACATAAGACTCCAATGAAATAGCCTTTAAAGCGTTCAAAAAATGTCAGCAGATTGGGGTCCGTGTACACAACCATCTCCAACACTCTGTTTGTGAGTACACATTAAAATGTTATAACTGTAATACCAAACTCAACAGTCCTTTCTCAATCGTGGAATATTTTCTCTGGTGAATGTTGAGCTTCTTTGAAAAGGACGATCTCATCTCATCACAGTGCAGCTCCAACTCCTATGCCACTCACATTGACGGCAACTTTGAAATGTTTTCAAGCATTTGGTGTAGCTGAAGCTGATTTGGTGCTCAATATTTCTTTTTAATGGTCGAATGTCTCCTGGCATTGTTCTGTCATCCAATACTTTGTGTTTTTCTTCAGCAAGTCGGTAAACGGTGCTACTACACTGCTGACATTTGGAACAAACTTCCGATAGAATCCGCTGACTCCGAAGGAGCGAAGCACCTTTTTTCTTCGAGGTTGGCCGTGGAAATTCCTCGGTTGCTTTTGTCTTTGCGTTCCATGGTATCAACCTTCCATGACAGATATTTTGTCCCTAGAACATCATGTCTGCTTTCACAAATTGTGTTTTGTTTAATTTTATCAGCAGTTTTGTTTCTCGTATTCGTTCAAAAAGCTCTGCCAACTGTACCAAGTGATCTTTCCAGGACTTAGTGAAGATCACGACATCGCCTAAACGGACTGCACAGTTTATTAATCAGGCTACAACTCTGTTCATGAGTCTTTGGAATGCGTTGGGTGTGTTTGTCATTCCAAAGGGCATCACTTTGAATTGATACAGACCATTTGCTGTTACAATTCAGAAATTTATTTCACTGTCTCTGATAAAGGTACCTGCCAGAAACCACGCATTAAATCCAACTTCGTGATGTAACTGACTTGTCCAACTTTCTCGATACAGTCCTCCAATGTCGGTATTGGATGTAAGTCTGATTTTGTAACAGTCTTGATCTTCCAATAATCCAAGCAAAATCATTGAGTCCCATCCGGTTTGGGAACTAAGATGATCGGCGAGCTCCACTCGCTCGGGCTTGGTTCGATGATGTCCTCATTGAGCATAACCTCCACCTCCTTCTGGACCTGTCTGGCTTTGAGGGATAAAGCCGATATGGATTGTTTTATCGGAACAGTACTCTCTACAGCAACTTCATATACAATAGTGCCCACCATATGATTCTAACATATGTCCTCATATTGCAATAACAAACCTTTCAACTGTGTTCTATGCTCCTGAGACAGATAGTTTACTAATCTACCCCACTGCTCAAGGACTTCTACGTTTTTGACATATTTTGAGGCACATCAAAATCAACGACATTTGGAATTGATTCTTCACTCTGTGGGGGAGTAAATAACACCTGTTTCTCCAATTCTTTCTCTCCTCTACTTTTCAGGAGGGGACCTGCACACTCATTTATAAGTCACATGAAGTGGTCTTCAAATGTGGGAATTGGCAACAGAGGTGCTAGTTTCATTACTGTCCGTGTCCTACCTACCATCTGGCATGAATGACATGTATGCAAAACGTTAACCACATCTTTGTGCATTCCAGGTCAATAAAAATATTTTTGTCCCTTAGCCCGAGTCTTTCGTACCCTATGTGACCTCCTTCAGGTAGTTCATATCCTACCTGTAAAACCTCCTGTCTCTATGCTATCAGCAACACAATCTGGTGCACCTCAGCACATTTCTCCTCTGCACTAACCTGATGTGGTCTCTATTTCTGTCTTAAGGTCTATCTTTCAGATAATAAACCTCATGAATATCCTCTGCCTCCTTTTCAGAGTACACATCCACATATATATCTTTTATCGTCTTGTCTGTCTGTTTCAAGTCCTTTAGCCTTTCAGGACAAAACACCTCTGTCTGACCCACTGCCTGTTCAGGTTTTCCCTGCACCATTACGGCAAACAGGGTGTCCATTAACTGAATCTCAACTCCTTCATCTTTGTCTATAGTTTGTCCTTCGTGCTGTGACTTACAATAGTGGAATATGGTTACTGCACAGCCTGGGAAAATACCAGGATATTTCCGATTTAACACTTCCGTTTCTTTGTCTTCCTTGGGCTTCTCCACAACAAGCGATGTCACTCCCAACTTGGACCCTGCTAAACCGTTCCCAAGAACAAACTGCATTCCTGGATGTGACAGTCTGTCAAACTTTCCCGCTATAACTTCCCCAGTCTTGATTAGGCACTCCAACCTGATCTTACATTGGGAAATGCTAAATTTCTGTTCATCCTTCCCATAAATTAATGCATTCCCGGGTAACAGATCAGAAAGACTGCAAATTCATTCATCTCTTCCTATTATCGTCTGGTTAGATCATGTATCTCTCAAAATGGTAACTTCTTGCTCTTCTACCCCCGTTAGTTCTGAGTAAACTTTACTCACAGACGCAAATTCTTTATAGAGATCAGGTACCAACTCCATACCCAGCCCCTGCCTTGGCTGTGCACTTTCCTGCAGCTCTTCGGTCTTGTTGGGGTTTCCTTTAAATCTTTCACTAATGCCACTGGCTTAGCTTCTTTTACCACATCTTTTCCCACAGTCCTTTTCTTAACAATCAGCACTGTGACCATACATTAACCTCCCTATGTTGGTGAAAACACCTTTTCCCAATGCCCTTCGGAAACCACCGGCACTGTAATTTTCTGTGTTCCACTCCATTACAGTGAAAACACCTGAGGCCTTTCACCTCCTTTTCACTCTCTTGGGCAGCTTCTTTAACCTGTGGTAAACTCATATGTTCTACTCTTTCTTTTATAGTGTAGCATCTCCCCTTCTCCCAAACTCTATCCCTCACAGGACAAAATTCTGGCTGGAAGCTTGTCTTATGCAGCAGCATGTATTCATCTATTAATTCTCCTGCCCTTCTCAATTTCTGAACTTTCTTTTCCTCCACATGAATTATTATCATCTCTGGAAGTGAGGTTTTAAACTCCTCCAGCAGGATAATCTCCCTTAGAGCTTCATAGGTCTTATTTTTAGATTAGATTAGATTACTTACAGTGTGGAAACAGGCCCTTCGGCCCAACAAGTCCACACCGCCCCGCCGAATCGCAACCCACCCATACCCCTACATTTACCCCTTATCTAACACTACGGGCAATTTAGCATGGCCAATTCACCTGACCTGCACATTTTTGGACTGTGGGAGGAAACCGGAGCACCCGGAGAAAACCCACGCAGACACGGGGAGAACGTGCAAATTCCACACAGTTAGTCGCCTGAGGCGGGAATTGAACCCGGATCTCAACATAAGGCTGATCTTGTTCCTTCTTTATGTTTCTGAATTGCTATCTGTATGCTTCCAGTACCAATTCGTAAGCACATAAAATACCTTGTTTCACGTCTTCATAATAGCTTGACCCCTCAACTGGCAGTGCAGCAAATACCTCACTAACTGTGCCGACCAGCTTAGCCTGAACTACCATTACCCATACATCCTCTCACCACTCTACCTGCCTAGCCATTTTTAAAAAAAGAAATAAAGAAGGCTTCAACATCTTTCTCATCAAAATGTGGCAGAATTTTGACATAGTTGTATACATCACTAATGTCCCTTTTACTCTCCAGCCTGTTCACTTGACTTTGCTTACTAAATCACAACTTATCAAGTTTAAATTCACTCTCCCTTTGCTCAGCTGAGAACCTTCTCCTCTCTTTTTAATCCCATATCTCAAAAGCTTCTGACCTCCATGTAGAAGACTAGACTGTCTTCTCAGAGATGGAAGATGCCTCCTTGAGACATGGCACAAATCATCCGCTGTGCCTCCTTACCATCAGCAAACCACGTTAATGCAACACGCATGAAACATTAGCAATGGAGCCAGAAGGCACAGCATGGAACAGTCTGTTTGTGCATTCTCTGCTTCATTGGTTTGTAAGGTTACAGCATCGATGACAACCTCCTATTTCCGTGTAACAGTTTGGAGGGGCTGAATGGCCTCACCTGTTCGTGTGTCAGTGTCTCGGGTGGCTGAATGTCCTCTTCCTCGTTCCAGGGAAGAGGCTTATTATTGGGTGACCCGTGGTAGCTGCTTACCTGCGTGCTGTGCTGACTAGATTCCTTATATTCCTGTGTAACATTAGACAAACAGGAGGTTGGAAGAAACAGCAAGTCAGGTAGCATCAGGAGGTGAAGAAGTCAACAGTTCAAGTATACCCATTCTTCAGGATTGCAGGTGGGGGTAGGGGGAACTGCAGATAAAGAGGGAAAGGAGTGGTTGGGGTGTGGAGAGCAGAAGGATGGTGAGGTAGGGGATAGGTGGACACAAGTGGTGGGTGCAACGTGGTTGGTCGATGAGAGGGATGAATATAGTTGGGAACAAGAAGGTGGGGTCTTTTGGTGGAATGGAAGGGAGGAGGCGGGGCTGGAATGGTTATTTAAAATTGGAGAACTCAATGTGGAGTCCTCCAGGCTGTAGGCTAACCATGCAGAAGGTAAGATGTTGTTCGTCCAATTTGCGGTCTGACTCACTGTGGCAACAGAGGAAGCCAAGGAGGTCATGTTGGAAAGGAATTGGGAAGGGGAATTGAAATGGGTGGTGACTGGGAGCTCAGGCCAGCCCCTTTGGACCGGGCTGTGATGCTCGGTGAAATGTGCACTTAGTTTACGTTGCTCTCCCCGATGTAGACAAGACCACATCAGGAGAACCTACTGCAGTAAACTACGTTGAAGGAGAGGCAGGTGAACCTCTTTCCCCTGGAAGGACTGTTTGGGGCGCTGGATAGAGGTGAGGGAGGTGTGTGCCAGCAGGTGATGTATTTTATTTTTCATCTGCAAGTGTCAGTTGCCCATGGGGATTGACAGGTTTGGTGGGGAGTATGGCACGAAACAAAATTTGTGAAGGGATCAGTCCTTGTGGAAGATGTGCCAGGTAATGGGATCCAACCTAGTTTACTGTGTCTGCCATTCCTGATGTGGTCTTCTCTATATCGGGGAGACCAAATGCAAACTAAGAGGAATGGTTTGCTGAGCATCTCAGCTGGTCCTGTAAGGGCTGACCTGACCTCCCAGTCACTGCCTATTTCAATTACACCTACCAATCCCATTCCGACATGACATCATTGACCTCATCCATTGCCACAAAGAACCAAAGCACAAATTGGAGGAACAACGCTTCATATTCCACCTGTGTAGCCTACAGCCAGGGGTCTCAACACTGAGTTCTCCAATTTCTAGTAACCTCCCTTCCAATCCCCAGATCTCCTGCTTAGCCCCTCCCCTTTCCATTCCTCTGATCAACCCATCTTCCAACTGTCAACTGGATTCATTCTTCCCATTGGCCAACCCGGTGGTACCCTTTACCTGTGTTCGCCACCACAACACGCCGTCTCCTCCTATTTCCCCACCTCGCCTCATTATCAGTACACACCCTTGCCCCCACCCCCAGACATGAAGGAAGGTTATACCCAAGATGTGGACTTTTTCTCCTGATGCTGCCTGGCTTGTTGTGGTCTTCCAGTTTCCTGAATTCCAACATTTGTAGTTTTTTTTAAAAAAATCTCTTCTTGTGTAATAGGTAAGAGAGAGTGAATGCGCTGTGCCTCTACTTATCCAATAGCTTCTATGGGCTGAATGGCATTCTCATATTTCTGTGAAACCAGCTTGAGATGCTGAATGAGCTCCTCATTTTTAGTCCTGTGGAAATGTTCAGGGTCCAGCAGTGCTGTTACATGAATGTTGCCTACACATTAAAAGCATGAGCTTGAATGTTGTCCATGTTTTGCTGTTTTATGCGATTTTTTCTGAGCATCCTCACTTTTGATCGAATGACGGAGAGTAAGACGTTGCTGAAGCAGCTGAAGATGTTTGTGCCGAGGAAGCTACCCTGAGGACCGCCAACAGAGATATCCAGGGACTGAGAGGATTGATCTCCATCAGCCACATGGTGCTCCAAATGGCCCAACAGCTTGGGATATTTACAACTGATTCCAATTAGGTGCAATTTTATTCAGCCTCCTTGACATCTTGTTCAGTCATGTCCTTTCAGGGCCAGTCATTCTGACGCTGTGTTCATATCTTTTGATTTGGAGATGGGTGTTGGACTGGGGTGTACAAAATTAAATATCATGGTATTCAAACAGATGAAAGACTCAACAGACTATCAATTTTTCAATGTTATAATTTCATTTACATCACACTAAAGTTTTGCTCTAAATTCTGTGTGTTACGATTGAGCCCTCCACCATCAACTAATGAAGGAGCGATGCTCCGAAAGCTAGTGTGCTTCCAATTAACCCTGTTGGACTATAACCTGGTGTTGTGAGATTTTTAACTTCATAGCTTTTGTTCATGTCAACGGCCAAGGTAAATGTGTGGGGACTGTTTCCTTCTCTCAGAGGGTAGTGACTGTTGGGACCTCTCTATCCCAGACAACTACAGCTCTGAATGTTTGAGGGAGCAGGGTGGTGTTAATGAATGTTGACACATCAGGGAGTTAAGGCTACAAAGAATTGGGCATGAAAGAGAAATTGCGGCCAAGAGAGATCAGCCCTGACCTTACTGAAGGAAGGACAGGCTTGACGGGCTATATAGCCTGGTATTATTACAATAAACCCTATAGCCCAGTCACTTTATTGCCTCTTCCATATCCTGTGGTACTTCAAGTAGCTGAATAGGTTGACATTGTTGCTGCATGATCTAAACTGGGTCTAGTTCTATAGATTGGAGGGGCTGATTGGTCTCTTCCTGTAAATGTATATCATGGTCCAGGGGCTGAGAAGCCACATCCTGTTCTGGTGGAACTGAAATCCATATACACCAGATCGACCACCCTTGGAGAATGTCATCACTGCAGATGCCGGTGATCAGAATTGAGAAGTGTGGCGCTGGAAAAGCTCAGCTGGTCAGCCAGCATCCGAGAACCAGGAATATCGATGTCTTGAACATTCCTGATGATAGAGTTGTGCCCAAAACGTCGATTCTCCGGTCCCTCGAATGCTACCTGACCTGCTGTGCTTTTCCACCACCACACGTTTAGATGTCAACCGGTCCGCCCTACTCAACCTTCCTGGTCACATCATCAAAGAACAGGCATGAACTTCCACTGACAAAGCCATTCTTACTATTACTAATGAAACCCTGTTTTCCCAATGCATATACATTTTATCCCTCAGAATCTTCTCGATTAATTTACCTAACACAGGTATTAAGCTTACTGGTCTATATTTCCCAGACTTTATTTTTCAGTCCTTCTTCCTTTCCTCCAGTCTTCTGGGATCTCACTTGTGGTAACTGATGATCAAAATTATCAGCCAGGGCCCCCGTAAGTTCTTCTCTAGCCCCTGCTCTGAGAAATATTTGTTGAGGACATCGCTCATCTCTTATGGTTCCCAACATACATATCCATTGAGGGGTCCTATTCTCTCTCTAGCTACTGCTTTTCCTTTAATATACTTAAAGCATCTCTTTGGATTCACCCTGATCTTCTCAGGCAAAGTTATCTCATACGCCCTTTTCTCCCTTCTGATTTCCTTCTTCAGTAAACTCCTGTATCCCCTGTACACCTTCAGGGATTCGCTTGATCCCAGCTGCCTCTACCATAGCCACGCCTCCACATATCTTTTGGTAAAAGCCTAAATATCTCTTGTAATTCAGGGTACCTCATTCCTGTAAACTTTCCATTCACACTCACAGGAACATATAGATCGTAAGCTCCCACTTGCTGGAGGTCCCTTTGCTTGCAAACATACTACTCCAATCAACCCCTGCAAACTCCTGCCTGAGTCCATCAAAATTAACCTTGCCCCGATTTAGAACTAGAATCTGTGGACCAAGTTCTTCCCTCTCCATAACTATTTTAAAATTAATAGATCTATGGTCACTGGTCCCAAAGTGCACATCTACTGTCACCTCACTCACCTGTCCTGACCTATTTCTTAAGAGTAGGACAAATATTGCTCCTTCCCGATTAGGACCCTCGACATTCTGCTTGGGGAAATTTTCCTGACGCACTTAATTGATTCCATCCCATCAAATCCCTTAATGCTCTGGCAGTGCAAGTCTGAGTTATAAAAAATATTAAAGCCCCCATTATGACAACCAAAATGTTCCTGAAAGTCTCCGCAATATCTCTACATATTTTTGATCCTGCAATTTCTGTTTACAATTTGGGGGCCTACCGTACAACCCCAATAATGTCACCATCCCCTTCTTATTTCTTAGTTCCACCCACAAAGCCTCATTGGATGATCCATCAGTTATTTTATCTCTGATCACTGCTGCGATACACCCTTTATTCAGAAATGCAACTCACCTCCTCCCGTTCCACAATCTCTGTTCCTTCGAATGCATTTGACCCTGGTACATTAAGCTGTCAGTCCTATCCATCCCTCAGCCATGTTTCTGTAATAGCTAAACTATCGAGCACCTATAACCTATCCACACCCTGAATTCATCGGCCTTAACTGTCAGCTCTTTTGCTCTGAAATAAACACAATTTAATCCATGGGCATTTCTTGTTCCCTATCGTGGTCCAGCCTGATATGGCTCCTCAACGTACTATGTTTGATTACTGTATCTCCATCCAGCCTCTCACTTGCCTCCCTGCTGTTGAGGATTCCACCTCCTGCCAATCTTGTTTAAACACTCCCCTGTTGTACTAGCAAAACTGACTGCGAAGATATTGATTCCCCCTCAAGTGGATCTGTCACCAGTCCCTCTTGAACAGGTCAACTCTGTCACAGAAAAGCTCCTAATGGTCTAAAAATATGAATCCCTCCCACCAATTCTTTAGTCATATATTTATCTTGATATCCTCCTATTCTTACCTTCACTAGCTCATGACACTGGAAGTAATCTGGAAATTATCACTACCGAGGTCCTGGTTTTTAACTTTTCTCCTAGTTCTCAGTTAATCATTCTATAGAAACACATTCCTATATCTAACCGTGTCATTTGTACCATCGTGCACAATGACTTCTGGCTGCTCACCCGCCCTCTTGAGAACATTCAGCAGCCACTCAGAAACATCCTGGATCCTGAAATCTGAGATCCAACACAAGATCCTAGTTTCCCGTTTGAGGCCACAGAATCTCCGATCTGTGCCCCCTAACAATCAAATCTCCTATCTCTAAGACCCTGTTTACCTTTATCCTTTCCTGCTGCCCCCCAGATCCAGCGCATCCATCTTGGCTACTGCTGCTTTCCCCTGAACAGTCATTCCCTGGCACCTATCGCCCATCTCCCAACATACACAAAATCAGTATCCAGAATGGTATACTTGGTTTCGAGAGGAATAGCCACAGGGGATTCCTGCACTTTCTGCCTACTCCCTTCGCCATTCCTGGTGGTCGCCCAGATACTCTCTGCTTGGAACACGACAGGAAGCAAGGAAAGCCTGTTGGATTAAATTGCTTTAAAATAAATGGAACTGGACTGACAGGTAACGCAGATGAACTCAGGGCGTGGATCTTTACATGAGACTGGAATATTATAGTCCTTACAGAAACATGGCTAAGGGAGGGACTTGGGTGTGATCACCTCACTAAAGCTTTTATCTATGAAGTGTTCCATATCTCGGATGATCCAGAATGCTCCTGAACACGGTCTCCCAGGAGCTGCAGCAGGGTGCACTGCCCACACGTGTAGTCATCGGGGATAATGGAAATCTCCCTGAGCTCCCACAAACCGCAGGAGGAACATACAACTGCCCTAACTGCCATCTCCACTGCTGTCAGACTAGCGTTAAAAAAGAGTTTATCTGAGCTTACCTTTACCTTTTGCTGAACTGCTGCTCACCGATTTCTCTGGAACCAAAGCATTACTACCTATTCTTCCACTCACAGTACGTTAATAGACCACTCCACATTTAGGTTTGGTTAGGGTAGGATGGAGACACTACAGTGATGTATTGTTTGGGCCTTAAGCACTCCTAAACACCAGGCCCATGCTTGGACATGGGGGGTGGGGGTGGGGTTGTCTTGATGAGGTCTTCCTCCTAGTAGTGGTGACTGCGCTGATGCAAATATTCACCCTGACAGCCCATCCGCGTTGGCGCAGTCCTCTGGTTTTTTCGGTCTCCTAGTACTGCATTTATGAATTCCTTGTAACTACTGATTGTATTCGAAACTGTGTCTCACTCCGGAGTGAGAGATGTTGATATTCCACTAAGTACAGTCTATTAAAAAAGGTTTGCCAATGAACATATGAGCGACAGTATGTCCACCCGCTCTCTGACTCTGCGTTTACTTTCAATTAGGGTACATTTATTCTGATAACATTCCATTTCATTTTCCTGCGTTTTCCCTGTAATCCTTTTTGAAAAATCTGTGGATCTCAGCCTTGAAGATATTTAGTGATCATTTCTTAACAGCCTTCACAATTTTCTGCAATTGTTTCCCTCCCACTGATGTGAGACTTAGTGGTCTTTCATCCCATGGCTTTTTTTTTCTAGCACTCTGTGTGGAAGTTGAACCTACATTAGATGTTGTTCTGTTTGATCACACCACCACGCTGGCCAAAGGCAAAACAAAATAAAGCACAAAATGTAAGAGCCTGTAATCTCCTCCCTCATCTTCCACATCAGTCTAAGAGACAGTTCATCCAGATCTAGAGATTTTCCCACTTTTTATCCTGCATCAACTTCCAATTATTCCTCAGCTTCTGTCCAGGAACTGCTTCTCCAAAGTGAAGACCAATATGCAGTACGTGTTTGACATTCACAGGTTCTATGCACAGTTTGCCTCCTCGGTCCCTAATACTCCCTATTCTTTCTCTTGTTACCCTCTTACCCTTAATAAACCGATAGAATGTCTTTGAATTCTTGATAATATTGCCCATTAATGTTTTTATCACCCCGCTTTTTGCTCTTCTACTTACTTTCTTGAATTTAGCCCAACACGTTCTCTACTCTTCTGGGACCTCCATTGACCTGCTCACTTTATGCGTGCTTTAAGCTTCTCTTTCATTTTTAATTCTGTTCTGAATATTTGTAGACATTCCATAGTCTCTGGGCTTGTTTTCCTCATTTTTATCTTTATTGTAACATGTTGTGGTGACACCTTCATCAATTCCATTTTGAGCATGTGATCCCCACCACACCCACGCTGTTCTGCTAAAGTTTCACCCAGAGGTAATTATACGGTGGCCAGACCCTGTCTTTCCTTTGATAAGATCTGCCTCTATCATCCAAATTATTTTTATTTTTCAAGCCTTTTTCCTTTTGGTCTTTTCCTTAATAAGCTAAAAATGCTTGAGTCATGGTCACTGATCCTGAAATGCTCAGCCAATCCTGCCTGCAACACCTGACTGGCTTCATTCCACAGTGAGGCTCGGCATAGCCCCACCCATTGTTGTATCTGCTACATGTTTATATGAGGAGCTCTCTGGAATAAATGTCAAGACATTTTTGCCCTCTTAAAAATAATTATCGCTGCCCTAATCAATGTTTGTAATTGAAATGCCTGAATATAATGATCCTAGTATTGCATTGACACACCTCAGCGAATTGGTTATGTACCTGCCCCTGTTTTTTATTTTATCTGGGGGCCTATAATATGTCCCCAGTAGTGTGTCTGTCATTGATTTGAACCTAATTCCAACCCACAAACCGTCATTTGAATGCCCTTCCAAGATATCATCCTTCCTTACTGCAGTCTTTGACTCCATAATTAATAAGGCCACACCACCTTGTCTTTTACCCCTCTCCTCTGCTGCCTATAGTTCTTGTACCACAGAATATCGAGTTGTCAGCTCTGACCTCTCTCAAACGCATCTACGTGATGGCAAAAATATCCACTTCCCCATGTCACCTTGTTCTCTTATCAAATCTGAAGATCTGATAATATTACCAGCATCATGGTAAAGGACATCCAGCCTGGAATATAGCACCTGAAATATTTCGTACCTCGGAGTTCTTCAGCCATTTACTTTTTGTTATCAAGTTGCCTTTCCATGAACTAAAAATGTAACTCTGGGACTGAATGAATAATCGTTGATTTGCAATTTATTGTTAATTAACGTCTTAATCAAATACAACGTTCCAGAACTGAACAGTCAGCTTTAAATAGAATGAATTCCTGCTGATTAATTCCCTGCTCAGTGTGCAGCGGGATCAGCCCTCAGTAATGGAGAAAGTAAGGACTGCAGATGCTGGAGATCAGGGTCGAAAAGTGTGGTGCTGGTAAAGCACAACGAGTCAAGCAGCATCCGAGGAGCAGGAGAGTGAAAGCTTTGGGCATAAGCCCTTCATCAGGATGGCATTGGTGTGTTCAATTTTTTTTTCCATTCCATGATTCGTGGAATATTTGGAATTGTACTTGCTCAGGAGGGCAGCACTGTATATAGCCCTGAAATGGAAAGCAGTCAATCAGTGGTTGGACAGGGAGTAGATAAAGTGAGGTTAAGTACAGAATGAGTGAAGTCCAAACAGAAGGATAGATAAGTCCCCTGGACCATACAGGAAGCATTCGAGGTTACCAGAGGAACTGAGGGAAGAGATTGCTGCACCTTTGGCGATGATCTTTGTGTCCCCAGTGTCCAATGAAGTACTGCATGATGATCGGATGGTGGCAAAAGTTATTCCCTTGCTCAGGAAAGGCAATAGGGATAATCCTGCGAAATACAGGCCAGTCAATCTTACTTCTGTTTTGGGCAAATTATTGGAAAGGATTCTGAGAGACAGAATTTATGATTACTTGGAAAATCATAGTTTGATTAGAGGTCGTCAGCATGGCTTTTTGACGGGCACGTAATGCCTCACACAACTTATTGAATTCTTTCAGGATGGGATCAAACACATTGATGAAAGTAGAGCAGTGGATGTGATGTACATGGATTTCAGCAAGGTTACCATAAAATCGGCTCATTCAGAAAATAAAGAGGCATGGGATACAGGGAAATAGGGAAATCTGTCTGTGTGGATACAAAATTGTCTGGCCTGTAGAAGACTGATGGTGGTAGAACATGGAAAGTTTTCAGCCTGGAGCTTGGTGACCAGTGGCGTTCTTCAGGAATCAGTTCTGGGACTGTTGTTCTTTGTGATTTTTACAAATGACTTGGATGATAAAGTGAAAGGGTGCGTTAGTAAGTTTTACGATGTAACAAAAATGTTGGAGTTATGGAGAGTGTGGAGGGCTGTTGTAGGTTGTAATTGGACATTGACAGGATGCAGAACTGGGCTGGTAAATGACAGATGGAGTTCAACCTGGATAAGTGTGAAGTGACTCATTTTGGAAGGTTGAAATTGAATGCACAATACAGGGTTAAAGGCAGGATTATTGGCTGTGTGGAGGACCATAGGGATGGTGTGTTCCATATCATAGGACGCTCAATGTTGTCACCCAAGCTGATAAGGTTATTAAGATGGATGGTGTTTTCATGAGCCAGGGATTGAGTTTAAGAGCTGCAAGTTTATGCTGCAACGCCAAAAAGGTCTGGTGAGACTGCACCTCGTATATTGTGTTCAGTTCTAGTTGTCGCATAACTGGAAAGACATTGATGCGTTGGAGAGGATGCCGGGGAGATTTACCAGGATGCTGCCTGGACTGGAGGGCATGTCTTACAAAGAAAAGATGAGGGAGCTAGGGCTTTCTCCTTGGAGCAATAAAGAATGAGAGGTGACATGATAGAGGTGTATAAAATGATGAAAGGCATTGGTAGAATGGGTTGCCAGAGACTTTCTCGCAGGGTGGAAATGGCTATCTCGAGTGAGCATAATTTTAAGGTGATCGGAAGAAGGTTTGAGGAGATGTCAGAGGTAGGTTCTTTACACAGAGAGTGGTGTGTTCTTGGAATGCACTGCCAGCAGCGTTAGTAGAGTCGCCTGCATTAGGGGATATTTAAGTGAGTATTGGATAGGCACATGAAGGGTATGTCAGTTATTCTGATCTTCGAGTAGGATAAAAGTTCAGCAGGACGTCAAGGGTCGAAGGGTCTCCACTGTCCTGTACTGCTCTGTGTTTTATGTTCACCCAGTCTGTGGATTCTTATCAATTGCTAAATGTGTGAGAGAGTGGTGGGTATGAGATTAGGAACCTGGGGAGGGGAGTTAGCCCAAAACTTCCAGTGATGTTGTCCATTGTTCCATTCACCTGAATGCCAGTCTGTGTGGTGTCCTACACCAGGCAGACTCCGCTAACTTCAGTTATTAACGTGATTCTTGACTTGTCATTTTCTGCTGTTTTATTCAGGTACAATTTGTTGGGTGACCCATGTATTCATCAGATGTTTACTATGTTTCGTGAATTGGGCAAAAGTAAGATGTCAACTATAATTTTTCAACTGTACTATAATCTCTGAAAAGCATTAGCTTGATTCTATATTTATGGAACAAAAATATAGCCTCCTGTCATGATTTTCTAACACAGAAATAAAGAATGTGCATTTTATTTTGTATCGAACAAACAACATGGATGTAACTCTTTTGGCGATCAGAATTACATACACAATGTCAGGATTCAAAATAATGCATTGTCACTCCAACATTTTGAAAGTGGTTGGATTCTGAATGATTACATGTTTAGGGTGAGCAAATGGTTGAACAATCAAATAGAATTTGCGTTCTTATACATTTATATATAATCAATTTGTTTAATTTCTCACTGAAATGTACAAGCTTCAGCCATTTGCCAGCGAATTAAAAATGGCCATAATCAAAAATGGACTGTGAATATTAACCTAAATAAATGATTTGTGCTATCAAATTTTAGTGAACAATAATTTGAAAACTTTTAGTTTTTAGAAAGAATGTTATTTAATATGAAATGTAGACAGTAAACAAAAAACGATGAACATATTATCGTGTGAGAGAAAAGTCAGACCTTTTCCAAGAGGTTTGTGCCAAAGCGATGACAGATTTGTTTTAGCAATAGGAATACAACAATTAATATATTCGTGTTCTGAGCAATAATTAGACTACAAAATGAGGCTGGTCTTGTAATACTTGCATTTTAAATGCTTATGCTGCACTAAAATAATCAGATATTTGTGAGCATTTTCAATGGGAAATAATCTGATACTGACTTTTATTCTAATCAGACACATGATAGAGTGCAAAACTTTAAAGTACAGGAGGAGGCCATTGGCCACTGTGTGTACTTCAGCTCCAGGAACGTCTCCCAAGCCCACCACCCCCACCCCCGCCATTTGCCAACTCTATCGCTGCAGCCTGTGAATTGATAATTTCAAATGCATTACCAGTTCTCTTTTTAATCTTCATCCACAACTCTCCCAGGCAGTTCCATTCCAAATCCTAACAAGCCTCTCAATAAAGAAGTTTTTCCTTTTCTCACTCCTGGCTCTTTTGCTGACAAGTTAAAAAATTAGAACTGCTTGATGCTGTAATGCAAACTTACGGAAACAGAGTATTCCTGTTTTACTCTTCAACTTTTTTTCATACTTTTGAGCACCGCAATATGTTCACACATTTATCTGTTTTCCCCCAGGAAGAATAAGCCTTGCAAGCACTGTAACAGGCACTACATCGGAAAAACAGGCAGAAAACTAGCCATCTGGATACATGAGCAACAACTAGCCAGAAAAATGACATGACCCACTATTACCAGCATCGTTACATACAGATGAGGAAGTACACCATTTCGACTGGGTCTGAACTTCAATCTCGGACAAGCCAAACATAGACATGCACGAGAATTCCTAGAAAAAATTCCTGATGAAGGGCTTTTGCCCGAAATGTCTATTTTACTGCTCCTCGGATGCTGCCTGAACTGCTGTGCTCTTCCAGTACCACTAATCCAGAATTGCTAGAAGCATAGCATTCCAAACGGAAATCAATCAACAAACAAATAGATTTTGATTCCACCTAACACTCTCTGAGAAAAAGAACCGGACATAAAATCACCAATACTGGAAATTACATCACTGACTCAAGGAAACCTAAACACGTAAATAGCAAGTGGGACATAATACCAGCACTTCACCAGAGGCTCACTGATAATGTTCCCTAGTACAGTGATGAACCATCTGAAAATGAACTCTCCAACTCAGCGAGCAAACTGACATCCAGAAGAAGCGCAATTTCTCTCATTCTCCCTTTAACTAAATCCTTCATTCCAGTTATCGTTCCAGTTATTTATATTCTTCTGCAAAGTAATGTGGTGTCTGTCTCTGTGTGTGTGAGAGAATGTGTGTGTGCGTGAGAGAGACAGCAAGAGAGAGAGAGAGAGACAGAGAGAGAAAACAATCATCTGTAATCTCTGGATTACTTTCCGAGCCATGTGGAAAAGAGGGAAGGATGAGGAACACAGTATAGCTTAACATGTTGTTAAAAACCTCGTTCAGGGTTAATGGTTTCAGATTTTTGGATCATGGAGATCTCTTCCAGGACAGGTGGGACCTGTATAAAAAAGACAGGTTGCATCTTAACTGGACAAGCACCAACATCCTTGTGGGGAGGTTTGCGAGTGCAAGTTAGATGGATTTGAATAAACCAGGAGGGTGAGAACCAAACAGCAGATCAGGAACTGAGCAGAAGGTAGAGATGATTAGGACATCAGGCATGGCCAGTCTAATGACCATGCCGAGAGAAGGAATCAAATCAGTCCAAAATGTGAGTTGGGAGTTGGAATAAATGATCGTGATGAGGCACAGGTTTTTCAGGAATTACCAAATAAGGATAGAGAGTGTGGGGGATGTGAGAGAGTGAGGAGTATGGGATAATGGAGACAGTGAACAAGAAAATATTCAAGGGGAAAGAGGTTGAGGTGGAGTGAGTTGAGGAATTCTGTGATAAACAACTGGCAGCAAAACTCAGGAAAACTTGTTTGTCAAAGTGAATACCTGGGAAAGAATTTATTATGCTTCAGAGAAATAGCAATCTTATTGCTAGAGGTCTGTATTATAATGAAGGGAAAGCTGTGTTCATGTCATGGCTGTCGCTATAATAATGGTGGCAAACAGCTAGAATAATATTGGTGCTATTATGGGACAATGCTTGCACTGAGCATATGAATTACCCTGAATGTTCCCTGAGATGGCTGGGCTGCCTTTGGCTGAGTAAGTGCTGAAGCTCCATGAGATGATGCTGTTTTGTGATGTAGCCACTTACTGAGTTCAGTCAAAGGAACAAAGCAGCAACTATCATTGTTTATTGCTTCAGAATATATCAGAGTGTCCATGGCTGCCACTGCACACAATCATGCAATGAAAACCAGGCCTAACACGCCTGTGCCAGCAAGTGCATATCCAAAGGCTTTTTCAACGTTTGTGAGGTTACCTGCCTCAACCACTCTACTAGATAATGCATTCCAGATTCATACCACCCTCTCAGTTCGAAACACATTCCACAAATTCTCTCTCAATCCCCTGCCTTTCACTTTAAAAGTATGTCCCTTTGTTTTTGATCATTTGACTGAGGAACACAACTGCTGTCTGTTCATCCTCTCCATACCTCATATGTTCTTGTACATCTGAACTAGGTTCCCTCCTCAACCTTCCCTGCTGCAAAGAAAGAAACGAGCAAATTTAGCCCTCCTCTTTCATACTCACTTGTCTTGTTACTTCTGACTTTCATCTTCCCAATTTATCGGTGTTAAATTTCATTGACCATTGATCTAGCTATCTGAATAATCTGTTTATATCCTCTTGTAGCCTTACATTTTCCTCCTGGCTGTGATCCACCCAGTTTATTTTTGTGTCATCGACAACATTGATCATAATTCCACTGCTCCCCACCTTCCACATTCTCAGAATCGTCATTTCTGAATATCGCAAACAAATCGTGATTTCCTTCCTGTTCTCCAAATGTTATTCAGAGGATGATTTGACAATTCCAGTCTCTTGCCTTTCCTATTTTGGTGAATTTATGAGTGATGTAGGTAACATATTTTATGAGGGAGTTTCGACAAATAGTAGTTTCGACACAGAGTTGAATTCACCTTTTACACTCTGTCCCTCTGCATATTTTATTTCTAAACCTTCTAAATAATTTCGGAAAAAAGTGCGTTTTGGCACCTTGCGCTGGAACATTAGTATTTTGCGTGGCACTGTTCTTTCTAACATTCCCGACAATAGCCAAAGCTGAAGAAATGTTTCATCTGCAGGATGGACATGGACTCATTCATTGTTTGTTTAAATCAGCGAGTGTGATGAGGATAAATGTTCAATTAAGTTCTATGTTGGGGCAAACTGCAGAAGATCAAATCATATTCTCCTGTCTACCTTGAATTGGAAGCAAATACATACTGTAAAAAAAAAATCAAAAATGTTGAAACACCACAGTAGGGGAGAAAAAAACATGTTATCTGCTGTTGATGAAGATATCGAAATATACAGTACATGTACAACGTGTACAAGAATCAAGTTATAGAAGGAAAAGTACAATAAATCCTTACTTAATTTGAATAGAATCCAGATCCCGATTTTCTTGAACAGTGATTTTTTTTCTCATCCAATCTCACTTCCTCGAAAACAAGCTTTTCACTGTCACTAAAATTTCATCTGCCATTCGTCCTCCGCGGTCCTACTCTTTTCTTACACTCCTATTTCGTTTGCACTGCCCCTTCTGCTGCTGCATACTCTTCCACTGATAATCTCCCTTCACACTCTTCTTCTGCCACTCCCACTGTAAGTTACACAAATTCCCCAGTTACTCCCACTTTTTCTGGCCATCCCTTCCCCTTTTTGCTTTCCAACTGGGATGATGGGAGCCACTGGCTTCTATGCTGCTATTTGTCATCAGTCAATGATGAGATTGAGATGATCAATGATCAATAGGAACAGACAATAGTGCATTTCTGTCATTGTCTGATGCACCGTGCACAGGCTAGTTTTGTTCCCCATGGTACAGAGTGGAGTGTCTTGCTATCTCTTAACAGCACTTAGCCAAATGGCCTCATCACAAATAGGATAAACCTCTCCTCAGAATCAGAAGTCAATGCATCAGTTTTCCCTGAAACATTGTGAGTAGAGTGCGCACATTGCTCAATCAGGCCGTGTACTGTCCTTTTGTTCTTTATTCATTTAACTAATTTTCCAATGTCAGTTGAGGTGAGGTCAGAGTAACTTGCGTTGCATTAAATTAGTATTTGACTCTTGTGACATCAGGGATCCTGAGGAAACTGTGGTCACTGGGAATCGCAGGAAATTCAGCGCTGGTAATTTCCTCACTGAAGAATGACACTTTCCCCAGAGCTATTGGGAATGACAAATAAACTCTGCCCTTGCTAGTGCCTTCCAAAACCATGGATAAATTTGTCTTTATAAAAACATCAAGACATATTATATTTTCACAGGTTGATCGAAAGTCTCCGAAAAGTAAGATCTTGCTGCTTGAGTGTCACTTCAGTGAAATCAGGAAGTTACAGTAAGATTACCTTCCCAATTATTTTCAATCAGTTAATTTCTGAGGACTGATCGAACGATTTCAGTGCTACTGAGTTCAACAGTTTCTCTGTCCAGCAGGATCGCATCACATTAACTCAAGGCTGCGCCACTCCACAATTCTAATTTATTCATCGGCTCATTCGCCGTACTGACCAGATGTACCGGGCACACAATTTGCAACAACGTGGAGATGCCCTTGACCCTCTGGAACCGTCCTGACATCCCATACCCTGCCTCTGACTCCATCCCCTCCTCCAATTCCACCTCCTGTCGTTTATTCACCATCCCTACTGAACTTTCACTCTCTGATGCTGAATGTTCTGTTCTAATCAAATGTCTGAAATTTACCTCTCTGCCCCCACTTTAATGAATTTTAGGCATGACATTTAGTTGAGCTCTTCCGCTGTCTTCGCCTCAATGCACATTTCTTTCAGCAAGATTCCTCTCCCTGCCCCATAGACCCCGTTACCCAGTTGCAACACTCTCCCTCCTCCTGGAATCACCCCTCCTTCTCGTCTTTACCTGAACTAAATCGGTTCATTGAGAAATCTCAACATGACATTGGTTGTCTTAATTATTCTGCACTCCGCTCACCAAATCCAACCTATCACTGCCCGAACAGCCGACACTCCATGTGCTTAGATCCAACCATAACTGTGTTATTCAGCCTGTGCCGATAAGGGTGATGCTGCTGTAGCCTGGTGGACTGACCTCGACATTGAAGAGTTTGAACGCCCACTCTCAGATACCTCCTCTAATCTCCCCTGGACCATGACCCTACCATGGCACATCAAACCATTATATCAACTATGATAACTTGACCACCTTTCATCTGGAGATTCCTGCCCCATTCGCCCCCTTCCCCCTAACTGCCCCCGAGCTGATGGTCCTCTGATAGCAGATCTCGCTTCTATCTCCTTACAAAAATTCACAAACAGAGCTACCAGGACATACCCATTGCTTCAGCCTGCACTTGCCGCACAGAGGAACTGCATGGATACACACGTGGGCCCCAGTTATGTCTGTTCTTTTCTTGGAGTACATCGACTATTCACTGTTCCTGTTCTATTCTAGCACCCACCCACAACTCTTTCTCCGATACACAGATGATATCATCGCTGCGACTTTTATCTCTTGTCTGGAATTGGAAAGGTTCATTGATTTCGCTTGGAATTTGAAACCCTCCATCACTTTCACCTGGTCTCTCTTTGACTACTCCCTTCCTTTCCTCAACATCTCTGCTTCCATTTCTGGGGATAGACAAGCCACTGATATCCAGTATTAACACACCGACTCCCACAGCTTCCTGGAGAATATGTCCTCACATCTGGTTTCCTGTTGTAGACTCAATTCCATTCCCCCAGTTCCTCAATCTCCACCGCATTGCTTCTGATGATACTAAATTCAACAAGGTAGCCTTTGAAATGTCCACCTTGTTCCTCAATCAAATGATTCCCCATCATTGTTGTCAACAGGGTCCTCAACCGAGTCTGACCCATCTCCTGCACTTCTAGCCTGCCCCTCCCCTTCTCTCTCGCAACAGAGTTTCCCTACTATCTCAGCAGCATTCACTTGCAGAGGATCATCAGCCTGCATTTCCCCCACCTCTAGCGAGATGCCCCCACCTGCACATATTCACCTCTCCTCCATTGTCCACCCTCTGGAGGAATCATTCCCTCCAGGATACACTGGTCTACTCTTTATTCACTCCCACCACAGGTCCACTTCACTTTCCCCTGCTGGAGGTGTCACACTTTCCCATTTACCTCCCTCCTCATCAGTATCAAAGGGCCCAGCCATAAATTCCATGTGAAGCAGCCCCTTACCAACGTTTCCCACAATCCAGTCAACTGCATGCGCTGCTCACAATGTGGTCTCGTCTACATTGGGGAAATGAAGGGTAGACTGGGTGACCTCTTCACAGAACATCCAAGTTGTACCGCTGCAAAACACCCTGAGCTTTCAGTTGCCTGCCAGTTTAACAGTCCGTCCTGTTCCCTGACCAATTTCTCTGTGTCAGGCTTGCTGCAGTGTTCCAGGCAAGTTCAGCGCAAGCTGGAAGAACAACACCTCATTTTCCATGTGCGGACCTTGCAGCCCTTTAGATTCAAAATCAAGTTCAATAATTTTCGGGCCTGAACTCCCCAATGTCCTAGCCCCCTATCCATACACCAGGCTTAGTTCTCACATCGCCTTCTATTACTCACACCCTATTGTTAGCTATAAACAGTCTCCATTAAGAGCTATCCAGTCTCTTCTGCATATAAACCAACATTTTCCGTGTTAACATCAGTTCTGAGGAAGGGGCACTGGACCTGAAACGTTAACTCTGATTTCTCGGCACAGATGCTGCCAGACCTGCTGAGCATTTGCAGCAACTTCTGTTTTGTTTCAACATTTTCATCGCAAGTTCTCACAATGCAATACGTCACCGATATTTAGAGCCCTGTCAAACATAGGAACTTTGTAATTTCTCATTTAATGTCCATAACAAATTATTCGAGATTCATCTGAGATAACAACTTTGCTGTTGTCATTCAGATCAGACACTTTGCCACAGTTCAGAAAGAAGAAAGAAATCAAAAGAGCTGGTGCGAAACTCAGTCGATCTGGCAACATCTGAGCAGAGATGCAAAAAAAAAATCCCTTTGATTCTAATAGGACTTTTCAGAACAGTGTCACATCATATTACATATGTTAATTCTGTTGCTCTCTGCAGATACTTCCTCATATTTTTCATTTCTCCAGCATTTTCTGTTTATTTTTCATGTTTCCATTATCTCTATATTTCATGTTTCTTGACAGGTCTACATGTTGACCTTGGTAATATTTGGACAATGTGGTCCTTTCATGTTTCTATTACAGTTGGTGTGTCTGTGACACCTGAATTACAGCCGAAATCTGTTTCTTCTTTAAGATAGAAAGTAAAAAGAAAATCTGAACATCTTGTAAATCTCAGGAAATATATTTTGTTTGAAAATACATTTTAGATGCAGTTGAACTTCATGAAATAATAGGGATAGGTTTTTGATGATGGAACACTCCGTGTCCTTCATTGAACTAGCTTGTCTCCCCAATCTCCAAAAGCTTTCAATGCATAACATAGAATTATTAAAACAAAGGTGGTGAAACCTCAGCCCATTGTCTCTTCCAGTTTGGAATGAGCGATATCTCTACTATTATTCTCCTGTATTGTCCCCGTAGCCCTGCGCATTTTGTTATTAGTATGAGCTTTTAATTGTAAGCATCCTGCCAGATATGAACAATATGATCAATCTCACACAAAAACAGACGTTGGAAGGAAGGCTCAGCAAGTCTGGCTGTATCTGTGAAGAGAAATCACATTTAATCCTTCAGGTGTGGTGACCCTACTCCCAATGATTAAGTTGTGTGTATACTAAATATAGTTCACTTTATCACATTTAAAATTATTCTGTTAAGTTCACATTGTCATTCAGCATTGCATCTTCCAAACGTTGGCTCGTTCCTTGTTATGAATTATATTTAATTCGATCTGACGTTAAGAGTGATGATGACTGGGGAATATCATTGTACTGCCCATGCAGTCTCCACAGCCGCTGTCCCATTCCGCCCGATCTCCCAGCATAAAAAATACTGCTTTACAGCAAATAAACCTGCATTAAGATGTTTGTCAATTTTTATATAAATTAATTACTGAAGCATATGTTGTACGGAAGGTCCAACGTTTCTGTATTAGAGCAGTGACAGGAACATTCAGAGAAGTCCACACTTCCTGTCTAGGATGTCGATGGATTCATCATCGTCATTTGGCACTTAATTCCAAATTTAAAGTGACTGTCGATAAAGGTCTAAACCCAGTAGGAATATACATTAGAGGGAAATCCGGAGGCCATAAAAGGGACATGAGATAGTTCTGGCAAATAGGGTTACGGAGAATCCAAAGGGACTCTACACATACATTAAGGACAAAAGAATAACTCAGGAGAGTTTTGGGCCACTTAAAGATCAGCAAGGTTGCCGATGTGCAAAACTGCAGGATATGGAGGCGATACTAAACAAGCATCGTGCGTCAGTATTGGCTGGGCAGAAAGATATGCAAGCTAAAGAACTTTGGAAATAAATCTTGACATGTTGAAAAGTGCCTGTATTACAGAGAAGGAGATGCTGGAGTTCGTAAACCCGTTAAGTTGGGAAAATCTTCAGCACCTGATCAGATAGACCCGAGAACTCTGTGGGAAGCGAGTGAAGTGAATGCTGGGCCCCTTGCTGAGATATTTGTATCGTCAATTGTCACAGATGAGGTACCAGAAGATAGGAGGCTTGTGAACTTGGTGCGATTATTGACAATGTTTAAGAAGGATGGTAAGGAAAAGCTAGAGACCCAGACTTCAGTGGAGGGCAAGTTGTTGGTAAGGATTATGAGGCACAAGGTTTGCCTGTATTTTGAAAAGCAAGGACTCATAAGTGATAGGCCACATGGATCGAAGCACTAAATTGACTGAGTATGTTTGAAGAAGTGACTAAGAGGATTCATTGAGGCAGAGGTGTATATTGTTGGTATGGACTTCAGTAAGGTATTTGCCAACTTCCTGCATGGTAGATTGGTTAACAAGTTTAGTTCATATGGAATACAGGGAGAACTAGCCATATGTATACAGAATTAGCCCGAAGGCAGGAGACAGAGGGTGGTGGTAAAGGATTGTTTTTCGAAAAGGAGGGTTGTTACCATTGATGTACCACAAGGGTTAGTGCTGGCTCCACTGCTTTTCACTATTCACATAAATCATTTGAATGTGATCATTGCAGCAATAGTTGCTAAGTTTGCAGATGAAACCAAAAATGATGGAGCAGTGGACAGCAAAGAAGGTTTACCTCAGAGTACAATGGAATCTTGATCAGAAGGGCAGATGGGCTGACAATTGGCAGGTGGTTTTTAATCTAGATAAATGGGAGGTGCTGCATTTTGGAAATGCAAATCAGGACAGGACATGTACACTTCATGCTAACGTCCTGGGGAGTGTTGCTGAACAAAGAGACCTTAGAATGCAGGTTCATAATTTCTTGAAAGTAGAGTCGCAGTTAGGTAGGATTGTGAAGAAGGCATTTGGTATGCTTGCCTTTATTGGCCTGTGCTTTGACTATATGAATTGGGTAGTCATGTTGTTGCTGTACAGCACATTACTTTGGCCACTTTTGGTGTACTGCATTCAGTTCTGGTCTCCTTCCTTTTGGAAATATATTGTGAAAGTTGAAGGGAGTCAGTAAAGATTTACAAGGATGTTGCCAGGATTGGATCTACAGGGAGAGTTCGAGTAGATTGGGTTCTCACAAACTTTGATGATTGAGTTATTTTATTCCTGTAGCGTGAGGAGCATTTATAGTGTGCATAGCTAAGGTCTTTTTCCCCAAAACTAGAGGGCATGGATTTCCGATGAGAGGGAAAAGATTTTAAAAAAGACCTAAGGAGCAACTTTTTCCCACAGAGGGTGGTGCATGTGTGGAATGAGCTGCCAGAGGAGATGGTGGAGGATTTTTACAATTATAACATCTAAATTATATCTGGATGGGTACATGAAGAGGAAGGGTTTACATCAAATTGGCCAAATGCGATTAGTTTAATTTAGGATATCCCATCAGCATGGACGAGTTAGACTGAAGCATTTTATTCTGTGCTGTACATCTCCGAGACTCTGACTCTATCTGACCTTGCACCAATATCGTATTAATTCATCATTCCCGGACATGCTAACCTATGTTGCTAGATATGATCGAAATGTCTTCATTTCAGCATTCTGAAACCTGCAAACACATCCTTCCATAACACTGACTCAGAGTCTCTCTCCCTCTGTCTATTGCCCAAATCCCTCCCATTTGTTGGTGTTTAAACTGCTTCCCCACTATCTAGTTTTAACTGTCCAGTTTCAATGTGAATAACTGTCCTATATCTTTTCCTGCCCTTGAATGTTGCTCACTCAAGAGCATCAGCTTCCAACACTAAGAAGCTGTGAAACAGTGTTCAAAAAAGCATTGCTTGCGTTTTCGTTGACTTCCCAGTGTCCTGCCCTGTACTCCATGTTGGATATTGGGGTTTTAACAGTTTCGAGGCACACCTATGAAACTTGCTCTGTTCCTATTCGTTGAACGCCTGTGTTAATCACTATCGGCTGATCATGTGCTCAGTTACATGAGGAATCCTCACAACTGTTAGTGATTCAGACCAGCCTTCTCATTTGCCTTTGACTGACATTTAACTTAACTCTAGTTTTTGTACGTTCGGGGATTGTTTTCTGGAGGCTGTGTTTTAAGCTGCTGTGGAAATTCAGGAAGACCAGAGGCTTTGGTGACCCAACTCTGGATGAAGCATGGTGACTGTAGTTACAGTATCTGGATCTGCAACATGACCAACAAATGGATCAGAGACTGCAGAGAGGGAAATCTCTGTAAACTGGAATGGGTGAATTACAATCAGATCAGCCATGGTTTTGAAGAATGTTGGAGCAGGATTGAATGGCTCGTTCATGCAAATTATTCAGATATTTCTGTTAGTACCAAGCCAATTCCTCTTCTCTTCCAGTGTCTCACAGTGGTGGACAGTGAGTCACCTCCTCCTGTTCCTGGGGAACAGAAATCTGGGCCTCACTAGCTTCCAGATTTCCCTGTATCGCAGTCTAGAGCAGTTGAGTGACTGCCTCCTGTTCCTGTGTCCCAGTCACGAGCAGTTGAGTGACTGCCTCCTGTTCCTGTGTCCCAGTCCCGAGCAGTTGAGTGACTCCTCCTGTGCCTGTGTTCCAGTCTGGAACAGTTGAAAGACTGCCTCCTGTTCCTCTGCCCAGAATCGAGCAGTTGAGTGACTACCTCCTGTTTCTCCCTGTTCCTGAGCAGCAGTTTGAATGCTCTGAATGATGTCACAAGGTTAAGAAAGGACTTGAGAACAGGGAATTTCAAACTTGGAGCAGCATGACGCAAAGGTATCTAGAAACGTCTCCACCAAACATTTTATGCAGCTCGTCTGTTATTTTATTCCTGTCTCCTTTTATAAACCGGGTGAATCATATACAACAGTGCAGTGTTCTGACAATACCCCCATATATAGGAAAGACAGATTAAAAAGATTGCAAGATTTATGATCTATCCCTCAGCAACTCTCATCCATTCAATCCAAACCGAGTAAATGTTCCCTTTCATTGTGTTATGTAAAATGATGTAAGGAACTGGATAACTGAACGTGTTTGTTTGCTAACTGTGAATAATGTTAGTCTCCATGGATTCTAATTATCCCAGTGGACAGTTTCCATCTTTTAATGATAAAAGGGCTCGATTCAATATGTTATCCCATAGTATGGGCGGGAGCACCACCGATAGCACTAACAGGGATCGGTTGCTCCAGAGACAGGGAGAGATCAGAAACTGAGAACATTAGACTGGACAGTTCTCACAGTGGATCAGAATCTGAGAATGTTATACTGGAATGTTACAACAATGGATGAGAATCTGAGAACAATAGACTGGAAAGTTACAACAATGGACAAGGGTTTATCCTATTATGTTTGGTTTTTTTCTACATATTATTGGTGGCCGTTATCATCGCGGATCAGATTTGTACTTTACATTATTCAATGTTTTTATTATCCTATCCTGGCTATTGTTGGTGTCCCTGGTAAGTTTCACTGTTGATATATTATTTGCATTAACCATGTGCGACGGTATTACTGTTCTTTTCATTTACTCTACTCTGTAAGTATTCACGCTCCAAACCACAACAAAGCAATATTGTTCATTCTTTATCTCCTTTAGTTCTGGTACTGGGCCTTGTTGGTTGACCTACTCACTTTCAGGTATGAACCAGGATTCATTGTATCACTGCCCTTGCCATTTAAATATTGAGAGCTTGGAGGTCACTGTCTTCTGTTCTGGATGCAAATTCCATTTCCTTCCTCTGACTACATCTCATCCCTGGCCAATAACTGAGGCTGAAACAGACGAGTCACAACTACGGTGATCCCTTTGGCCACAAGCTGATTACCATATCCTGACCATTCCTAATTTTAACTATTGTCATCTGCACGATATACTTCACTGGTTCATCCCATCTGCTGTTTGAACCTTCAGCTATGAAACACAATCTTATTAAAGCCAATAATCTGCTGTTGCTTAACTAAATCTGAGTCGGTATTCCATGGCTTGTATCTAAACGCAGACCAAAATCCCATCATTCCTGTACGGATTGCTTTATATTGTTGTTGGGTCTGGGAAAGCCTTTACTTTAATATTCACAAGCACATCGTCACCTCTGACTATGACACGGTCCTCAGTCTCCCTCTGTTAATGACACAAAGCCCTGTCAGTTGTTCACATTTGAACTGATTTCCTCTATGTCTATTCTCTCTCAAATAATACTTTTCATATCTACTACCACCAACACACACAGACACACACACACATACACACACACAGACACAATCTCTTATCTTATATTTCGGCAGTGGAGATACTGAGCCATACATTTGTGGGAGTCCATTTACTGTCACTTACTGCATGGGTTACGCATCTTCCCGTACAAGACATTTCTGTAGTCCAAGTATAGTAGCCATATACTGGCAAGGTTGCACTGTTCCCCATGCTGGGCAGGTAGTCCAGTTTATAGAGCAGTCCAGTAGCATGGTCTGCACAGCTCTCCATTCTGGCTGGTGCCTTGTCCCAGTTTATGGTGTCTTGGATGGTTCTGTGAGGCAGATTCACAATTTGATGTAACTAACCATTTCAACTGAGCTGGCAATAATTTTTTTGAATGCTCCTATTCTTGTGATTGGACCCACCATTGTTTCACTTCTCCAGTTACTCCTACTCCCCTGTCTCCTTTTCCATATTTTCACAACATGTTATCAGTTAATTAATTGTTTGTTTTTCTGTACCTTTCCCTGGTGTTGTTTTTTTCACTCCCGAGTGTATCGAGTGCTGGCTTTGTGAATCTCAGAAAAAAATGCAATGGTATGTGGCGGGCTGTTTCTCCAAGTTGGAAAGGGGGTTCCAGCAGCTTTGAGACACGTCTTTGAAACTTGGCCTGTGCCTGACCTCTGATGGCCTGTGTTTGTCCCTCTCAGTTGATTGTGCAGTCCATACCATGAGGAAACCCCTCGAGTATTATTGTCAAGGAACAGGAGCTGAGGAGTATCTGACTGCCTCCTGTCATGGAAAGGTTAGTGGAGGTGATGGACATGGTTTACTGGAGGTTGTGCTGTGAGCTGCCTTAGACATTCAGGGAGACCTGAGGATTTGGTGACCCAACTCTGGATGGAGCATGGGGACTGTCGTTACAACATCTGGGTCTGCAACATAAACAACAAATGGAGCAGAGGCTGCAGAGAGGGGGAGAACTGGAACCACAGAGTGTTTGTGTGGAAAGAGATCTGCCAAACCTGCCTGTGTTTTAACGAGGAGACACACATCCTTTCCCTCTCCCCTTTAAATACACCCATGCAAATTCACCCTCTACTTCCCGCACACAAACACACTCTCCCCTCTCTCACACGCACGCATACACTCTCTCTCCCTCCCAAAGACACACACACTCCCCCTCACTCTCTGACAAACACACACTCTCTCTCTCCCTCCCACAGACACTCCACCTTGTTTTCAATCACACACTCGCACGTGCGTGAAAACACACACACACACACATCTAATCTGTAAGATGAATTTTCATTTGCCGGTTCGTATTTCCAGATGCATTATATTTTCTCAAAAAAAGTATGATTTATAGACAGTCAGTCAAAATGATATTTTATTAACTCCTACTTTGAAAATAAACCTAGTCTGATTCCAGGTGAAGACATATGCAGACTTCAAACAAGACCGCATGCCTAAAATACAATGTCTGACTGGAGGGGTCACCTCCTTTACATCGATAATAACTGAAGGTATCTCCAGGCAGGACTTGAAGGAAACGGATTGTAGTTGAATACAATTCTGCTGCTGCTGTGATTCTACCACACTACATGAATGCCCACTTTGAGCTCCAATATGTTCAATTCAATTCTACTAACTATCCCTCAGTTCACACCAAGACCCATTCACCCATCAGCTCTGTACTCAATGTCTTAACCTGGTTTCTGATGTGGTAACACTTCCATTTTCCTATTCTCATTCTCCTGAAGGTCTCTCCCTGGTGTTACGCCTCCAATTTGTTACTTTACTCAAACCCTTAACCTATGCATCTGAATCTTTTCCATTCCCCCAATGCTATCTTCTGTGTTTGATGTGAATGTGTTCCTCTCTGTTTTTCTAGCTGAGCATGATTAAGAGCTCTGCAGTGTCAGTGATGCCAGCCTTATGCAGTTTCAGATCAAGTAATCTGTGCACCTTGCATTATCGGTAACATCCCAGTGGATTCCGTGTGAGACAGAGCGTTTGAGCAGCTTTAACACACGTCTATGGAACTTATTCAAAAAAAGAAATTGCTGATGAAATTCAGCAGGTCTAGCAGCATCTTGTGGAGTGAAAGCAGAGTTAATCGTTCAGGACCATTGAACCTTCTACAAAGCTACCATTTTCTCCAGCAATTTTTGCATTTTCATTTCCAGTCTCCATTGTTATTTGTTTAATTGAAAATTTGTTCTGAGCCTATTCATTTCTAGAGAAACTCAACAGGTCTGGTATCATCTGCAGAGACAGAGAAATAGAGTTAGCGTTTCAAGTCCAGTATGACACTTCTTCAGAACTGAAAAAGGATTGGAAAATAAGCTTTATAATCCCTTGATAGATGTGGGGAGTGGTTTGACGGGTAAAAGAGGGTGTGGCAAAAGATAAACATGCTTTTAGTAGTGGTGAACGAGTAGATCATGTGAAATAGCCTTAAATTAAGATGTGAATGGGGAAAAGGGGTACTGCATTTACAGTGTGTTTGGGTCCATGATAAACAACTGGAGCTGAGACTACAAAGAAGGGAAGCTGTATACACAGCGAGGAGCGAGGCACTATATTTTCCTCTCTGGGATTTCCAGGAAGATTTGTCTAAGCTGCAGCCATTCAGGTGTAAAGTGTAAAAACTGCTTGTCTCAAAATTGAGGTGATCACTGAGCTGTATCCTCTCCTTCAGTATAACCTGTGTTCTCACACCAGTAGCAGGACTGCGCTGACACTCACGATAAATTAAACTGGATTGATTCTGGAACTTTGCAGGCAGCAGTGGGTAATATGTCCACCATCACTGAAGTGCAGTCTTCCAATGTATTCACGAGTTGACTGAAACCATCTGCCTGCTGAGAGGAATGCATTGGTTCCATCTCCGCAAGGGAAGGTACAGAAACTACTTTCCACAAATATTAGGGAACAGAGGGACTGGTAAAAATTGGAAACTGAAGGAAATCAGAATTAATGAAGCGTATGTTAATGAAAATCTAATTGAATTGAAGTTTCATAAGTTGCTGCATCTGATGAGTTACATCTCAGAGTGATTGAGACGAGAACAGAGCTAGTGAAAAAATTACTGATTATTCTTCAAAGCTAGTTAAATTCTGGAAAGGATCCTGCAGACTGGACAACAGCTAATGTCAACCTAAATATTTAAAACAGGATGGAGAGGGAAAACAGAAAACTAAATAATTTGATGTCAACTGTGAGAAAAAAAAAATTGGAACCTTTTTGAAGGAACATGACGACTAGACACTTGGAGAATAATGATATGATTTGGTACATTCAGCCTAGATTCAGGAAAGGGAAATGATCTTTGATAAACCTGTTTGACGAGATTGTCCGTTGTGACATCGAAAGTTGAGAACCAATGGGATTGTTTTATTTGTATTTTTAGAAGACGCTTGACATGTCTGAATACAGGTGAATGGGGAATGTTAGAGTCCATGTGTAGGTAGGGGTGGAATATACACCACATGGATTAAAATTTGAGTAACGGAGATATGAGAAGAGTAGCGTTTTTCTCTGGACTGAAGGATTGATGGATGGCAGCAGGATCACTGTTTGAGCAATAGCTGTTCACAAGGTATAACAATTATTCAGATGTGAACAACAAATATCATCATGTACATTTATATTTATTAAATGGTAGAGAGGTTGGTGAGTGCTTTTGTTGAAAAAGACCTGGATGTCCTTGGTAATAAGTCACTGATAGAATTCATACAGGGACAGGAAATAAATGATATGTGGCTCTTCAGGCAAAATGATTGAAGTATAAAAGTTAGAATATCTTTCCCACTGATCGTGTTTTGTTGAGATAGTATTTGGTGCTTTGTGTAAAGGTTTGGTCTGCTTTATAACCAATGATCTCTTTGTCACCGAGACAGTGCAAAGGAGTCTGACCAGACTAAACACTAGCATGATGTTACCATGAGGAGAGAGTTTAGCAACTATGTGCTTAATCTGTAGCGCTGTGAAAGAATAAGAAGTTGAAGCTTGATGGGTATGGACAGAAACTCATTATGTCCCAAAAGCTGAATTGGGTGACAATGTCATACTTTTCATTGAATGTTTAATTCACGACAGTTTTCATGCATCTGCAGAACCCTCACGCCGATTGACAGAGAGGTGCAGACTCTGAATGAACTCTGAACACTTTAATGCACAGTTACTGTGTGACACTGCATTGATTGTCACTTTGTACACAATCCTGTCAGCAGCCAAAATGCCATCATTCTGAAACAGTTTGTTATTCCCCATCGGTTTCTGACCTCCACGGAGACCATGGGTCTGCCTTCTTGGAGATGGAAGATAACTTGGAGAATGGCTAAAAAATGTTGGATTCATTCTGACTGCCAGAAACCCATGTTAAATTAACACATATGTGCCATGAGTAATTAAGCCATGTGGATCAATTTGGAGCAGTCTGTTTGTGCAGTCCCTGCTCCATTTGTTTGTGATGTTGGAGAATCTCTGACACTTTCCTGTTCCTGCGTTAGTGGCTTGACAAGCTGAATAACCTCTTCCTGTTCCTTTGTGAGTGACTGCGGGTGTGAAATGGTTCTTTCTGATCCCATGTACGTGACATGTGGGAGAGAGCAGACTCCCACGTTCCTGTGCAACAGGCAGGAGGCACTGAATGGGCTCTCCTTCTTTTGCCCAGTAGTTTTGATGGGATGAATGGCTTCCCCACATTCTCGTGAAACCAGATTGAGCTGCTGAATGAACTTGTCCTTTTACTGTGGAAATGTACTGTGCTGTTACATAAATGTTACCCAGACTTTAACAACACGGTCTTGAATGTTGTCTGAGTCTTGCTATACATGGTCACAGATTGTTTCAAGAGCTGAAGAGGGACAACCTGTCCTGAAAACTTTGTAGACTTCATGCCCCCTCATCTGCTGGCACGGTGAATCAGTAGCTAACACTGCTGCCTCACAGCACCAGGGTCCCAGGTTCGATTCGAGCCTTAGGCAAATGTCTGTGTGGAGTTTGCACATTCCCCAGTTGTCTGCATGAGTTTCTTTCGGGTGCTCCGGTTTCCTCTCACAGTCTGAAGATGCGCACGCAGGGTGAATTGGCCAGACTAAATTGTCCATCATGTTAGGTGCATTAGTCAGACTGAAATGTGTTTGGGTGGGTTACTCTTCGGAGGGTCGGTGTGGACTGGTTGGGCCGAAGTACCTGTTTCCACATTGTAGGGAATCTAATCTGCTCAGTTTGGACTCAATGGGATGAATAGCCTCCTTCCACACTGTAGGGATTCTATGATGACAAACTGGAGATGCCTGAGCTGAGGAAGCTACGCTGAGGATCTCCTGCAGATGTGCCCCACGGCTGAGATGATTGATGCCCACCAATGATAATCATCTTCCCTTGTGCCGTGAATGACTCCAAGCAGTGTAGAGGTCATAATTAATTCTCAGTAAGTGTGATTTTGTTCAGGTTCCTTGATGTCATCCTCAGTCAAATACTGCCTTGAGCTCAGGATCAGTCTCTCTTACCTGAGCCCCTGCGTTACCGCTTTTGTTCATATCAATAGGTCATGGTGCTGAAGCAGAAAAGGTTTTCTTCAAACAGAGAGTAGTGAATGTCAGGAACTCTCTTACACAGAGTGTTAGGGGAGCTAGATCATTGAAAGGGACCAGTGGTGTCCCGCTGGGATCAGTTCAGTGACCTCTGCTCTCTGTTATTTTCAAAAATGACTTGGATGCGCGTGTTGAAGAGTTGGATAGTAAGTTTGCCGATTACACAAAGGTGGTTGGAGTGGTACAGAATGTGGAGGGCTATTGTCGGTTGCAATGGGATATCGAAAGGATGCAGAGCTGGGCTGAAAATGGCACATGGAGTTCAAACTGAAGTAATTCACTTTGCAAGCTGGAATGTGAATGCAGAATACATGGTTAAAGGCAGGATTCTTGGCAGTGTGGAGAAACAGAGGGATCCTGGCGTCTGTGTCCACAGATCCCTCAAAGCTGCCACCCAAGTTGATCGGGTTGTTAAGAAGGTGTATGGTATGTTGGCTTTCAGTTGCAGGGGGATTGAGTTTAAGAGCCGCGAGGTTATGCTGCAGCCCGATAGAGCCCTGCTCAGACCTCACAGGGAATATTGTGTTCAGTTCTGATCTCCTCATTATAGGAAGGATAATGAAGCTTTTGAGAGTGTAAAGAGGAGATTTACCAGGATGCTGCCTGGACTAGAAGTCTTACGAGGAAAAATAGATGAGAGGTGACTTGACAGAGGTGTACAAGATGATGAGAGGCAGATAGAGAGTGAATAGCCAGAGACATTTTCCCATGGCAGAAATGTCTGTGACGAAGTGGCCTAAATTTAAGGTAATTGGAGGAAGTTTTAGGGGAGATATCAGAGGTAGATTCTTTACACAGAGAGTGGTGGGTGTGTTGAATGCACTACCATCAGTGGTAGTAGATACAAATACGTGAGGGAAACTTAAGAGACTCTTGGATAGGCACATGGAACAAAGTGAACGGAAGCATGTAGGTTAGAGTAGGACAAACAACACAACGTCGAGAGCTGAAGGTCCTAACTGCATGCATTAATGTAGAACCTTGAGCTCAAAATCTGCAGGAATTCATGTAAAACTCCGTTATCACACTTTTTAGCTTAGAATCAATCTAAACATCATGGCATAGTCAGAGAACACAGGGGGCCAACACATTCAACATTTTATCTTGCTATCACCATTGTTCACAGCTCACCTGAGAATGCAACTTTTTTTTAAAAAAAAGGTTTTGTGATTTACACATGAAAGAAGTGAAACTATCACTTGGATTTGTGAAGGGTAGGTCTTGCCTTACAAGTCTTATTGAATTCTTCGAGGAGGTGACCAAGCATATGGATGAGGGTAGAGCAGTGGATGT
This sequence comes from Chiloscyllium punctatum, assembly GCF_047496795.1. Taxonomy (NCBI): domain Eukaryota; kingdom Metazoa; phylum Chordata; class Chondrichthyes; order Orectolobiformes; family Hemiscylliidae; genus Chiloscyllium; species Chiloscyllium punctatum. The sequence goes on from NC_092750.1 coordinate 84,220,240, forward strand.
AGTGTACATGGATTTTAGTAAGGCATTTGATAAGGTTCCCCATGGTAGGCTTATGCAGAAAGTCAGGAGGCATGGGATAGAGGGACATTTGGCCAATTGGATAGAAAACTGGCTCACCGGTCGAAGGCAGAGAGTGGTGGTAGATGGTAAATATTCAGCCTGGAGCCCAGTTACAAGTGGAGTTCCGCAGGGATCAGTTCTGGGTCCTCTGCTGTTTGTAATTTTTATTAATGACTTAGACGAGGGAGTCGAAGGGTGGGTCAGTAAATTTGCAGATGATACGAAGATAGGTGGAGTTGTGGACAGTGAGGAGGGCTGTTGTCAGCTGCAGAGGGACTTAGATATGATGCAGAGCTGGGCTGAGGAGTGGCAGATGGAGTTCAACCCTGCCAAGTGTGACGTTGTCCATTTTGGAAGAACAAATAAGAATGCAGAATACAGGGTTAATGGTAGGGTTCTTAGTCTGGTGGAGGAACAGAGGGATCTTGGGGTGTATGTACATAGATCTTTGAAGGTTGCCACTCAGGTGGATAGAGTTTGTAAGAAGGCCTATGGAGTATTGTCGTTCATTAGCAGAGGGATTGAATTCAAGAGTCGTGAAGTGATGTTGCAGCTGTACAGGACTTTGGTTAGGCCACAGTTGGAGTACTGTGTGCAGTTCTGGTCGCCTCACTTCAGGAAAGATGTGGAAGCTTTGGAGAGGGTGCAGAGAAGATTTACCAGGATGTTGTCTGGAATGGAGAGTAGGTCGTACGTGGATAGGTTGAGAGTTCTCGGCCTTTTCTCGTTGGAACGGCGAAGGATGAGGGGTGACTTGATAGAGGTTTATAAGATGATCAAAGGAATAGATAGAGTAGACAGTCAGAAACTTTTTCCCCGGGTACAACAGAGTGTTACAAGGGGACATAAATTTAAGGTGAAGGGTGGAAGGTATAGGGGAGATGTCAGGGGTGGGTTCTTTACCCAGAGAGTGGTGGGGGCATGGAATGCGCTGCCCGTGGGACTGGTAGAGTCAGAATCATTGGCGACCTTTAAGCGGCATTTGGATAGGTACATGGATGGGTGCTTAATCTAGGTTAGAAGTTCAGCACAACATCGTGGGCCGAAGGGCCTGTTCTGTGCTGTATTGTTCTATGTTCTATGTTCTATGTTCTATCATGGTATTCTTAACAGACAATCAATTTTTCCATGTATAATTTCAGTTACATCACACTGTAAATTTTTACTATAAATTCTGTGTTACGGTCGAGCCCTCCACTATCACCTGATGAAGGAGCGATGCTCCAAAAGCTACTGTGCTTCCAATTAAACCTGTTGGAACATAACCTGGTGCTATGTGATTTCTAGGTTTGTACACCCCAGTCGAACACCGACATCTCCAAATCAATACTGTTCTTTGTTCTGTGTTCTATGGAAGTGCTCAAGAAGACTTGGACATTAATAAGATTTGAGACTTGGAGCAGGTCAGCCTTGATCTTCGTGAAGGGCAAGGCAGGCTTGGGATGTGAATGACCTGCACCTGTTTCTGAATCTCACCCATTCTGTTATTGGAAAGTTAGTATGTGTTATTTTCCTGGAAGGTCTTTTATGGACTATTGCAATCAGGGAGACCCGTGGATTTTGTGAGCCATCACTGGGTGAGATTTGGGGGCTGTATTCACAGTGAATCTGGGTCTACAACATGTTCAACAAATGAAGCACAAGATACAGAGATGGGAAGTTTTGTAAAGAGAAATGAGCAACCTCTTCCATATCCAGCCTGGGTCTTCCAATTACATTTTCCAATCTCCCAAACCGAGTGGGACAGTCTCGAGGGACCGAACTGTTTCCTCTATTTCTGTACACCATGCTATAACAATAAGTGGAATCTAACTGCTCCTGTCTATCAGGCTGGAGGGGTTGAATGGAACACAGAAACATGGGACTGAGGAGCAGGAGTGGGTCATTAGAGAACTTGAGCCTTCTCCACCAGGCATTAAGATTGTGGCTGATCAGATTGTGGTCTCAGCCTCATCGTCCTGTCTGTGTCCCATTATCCGTGACTCACTTTTCTGTCAAATCTTTAACTAACTCAGCTGTGAATACTTGTAATCAGAGAGGCACCACAAACTTCCGGGGAAGAGAATTCCCATTCGAATGGCCCTTTTAGAATTCTTCCTCATCCCGCTGTGAGAATGAGAGAATCATACAGCGTGGAAAAAGATCCTTTTGTCCAATTTTTCCATGCCGATCAGGCATCTTAATCAGATCTCGTCCCACTTGCCAGCATTTGGCCCACAACACATGATCCATTCCTATTTATGTACCTATCCAGTTACATTGTAAACATGTAATTGTACCCGCTTTCACTACTTTCTCTGACAGTACACCCACCAGCCTCTGTATGAAAAGGTTTCCCCTCAGGTCCCTTCTGTCTTTGCCCTGTCACCTTCACCCTATGCCGGAAAGTTCTGGACGCCCCGACACTGGGAAAAAGATCTTGACCAATCAGACTCTCCATGTCCCTCAGGACTTTATTAAACCTCTGTCATGTCACCATTCAGTCTCTGACATGCGAGGGGAAAAAGCCTCATCCTGTTTATCATCTCCCTGTAGCTCAAACCCTCAAGTTCCAGAAAATCTTTGTAAATCTTTTCTGCACCCTTTCAAGCTTAACAAGAGTCAACTGATATGGACGCAGTATTCTTAAAGTGGCCTCACCTCCGTCCTGTACAAGCGCAACACGTTACTCCAACTCCTATTCTCAATGTTCTGACCGATTAAGGCAAGAATGTCAACCACGTTCCTCACTACTCTACCGACCTAAACTCCACTCACAAGGAACTATGAATCTTCACCCCTAGGTCTGTTTGTTAAGCAACATTCCCCAGGGCACTACTCCGCTTTAACTTTCCAAAATGAAAAACCTCACAAATATATAAATTAAACTCCATCTGCCAGTCCTTGGCTTATTGATGATCAAGGATCCCGTTATATTCTGAGTTAATCTTCTTCACTGTCCACTGAACCAATTTAGTGATGTTATCTGTAAACTTACTAACCATGCCTCCGATAATCACATCAAAGTTGTTTATATCCGTGATGAAAAGCAGTGAGCTCAGCACTGATTCTTTCAGAAAACCGCTGGCCACAGGTCTTCAGTCTGGAAAACAATCCATTACCTTCAATCCAATTTTGTATCCAATTGGTTAGCTTTTACTAGATTACATATAACCTAAGTTTAGTAATCTGTCTACGATGGGGAACCTTATTAAATGCCTTGCTGAAGTTTGTGTAAAAATTGTACACCACGGTGTATTCTTCAATCTTCTTTGTCATCACTTCATAATACTCAATCACATTAATTAGACATGATTTCCATCACACAAATCCATATTAACTATCCCTAATCATTCCTTGTCTTTCTAAATAAATGCAAATTCTATCCCTCAGAATCCCCTCCAACGAACTCCTCGTCTCTGACGTTGGCTGATTGAGTCGATAATTCCCTGTGTTGTTTTGGCTCCCTTCTCCCTTTTTTAGCCCCACTCCTCCACTGCCCACAAAAAATAATTATAACTATGTTGGTGATATGGCCAATGATATAGTTCTCCCATAGCCATGTTTCAGTAATGGCTATAATATCCCAGTCCCACGCACCAATCCATGCCCTGAGTTCGTCAGACTTACCTGTCAGCCATCTTGCATTGAAACAGTTGCGATTTAATCCAACAGGCATTCCTTGCTCCCTGTCGTTGTCTAGCCTGACCTGTCTCTTCATTTTACTGTTTCTGATTACTGTATCTCCTTCCAGCCTCGCAATTGCCTCCCTGCTGTTGAGGATCCCACCACTCCCCAACCCCAGCCAATCTAGTTGAAACCCTCCCTTGCAGCAGTTGCAAACAGGCCTGCCAGGATATTGGTCCCCTTCCAGCTCAGGTACAACCCGTCCTTCCTGAACACGTCACCTTGCCCCACAAAAGATCCCAGTAATCCAAAATTCTCTGCCCCCTGCACCAATTCTTTAGCCACCCCTTCATCTGCCATATCATCCTATTCTTACCCTCACTAGCATGGAGAACTGGAAGTAAACTTAATATTAACTCTGTCTTTTATACTTTTCCGTAGCTCTCCACAATCACTCTGCAGGATGTCATCACTATTTCTACCTGTTTCATTCTATCCATTGTACCAACGTGCACAATGACTTCTGGCTGCTTCCCCCCACTGCCCCCCCCCAACCCCCAGTGAGAACGTTCTGCAGCCACTCTGAGACATCCTGGACCCTGGGCATGTGGGAGGCTACACACCATTCCGGATTCTCTTTTGCAGCCACAGAATCTCCTGTCTGTTCCCCTCACTATCGAGTCAGATAATTACTTCTGTTGTTATTCTGCTTGCACAGCCTTCTGACAATGGGATTTCTTCATGTAACAGTTGAATTTGGCTGAATTGCTTTGCTTCAGGCAATGGGGAGATTCCAATGAATCCTCATCAGGAATCCTCATTTAGTGCGAAAGACGACTGGGCTTTTTTTCACTCCCAAACATTGCTGTGATGAGCGATAGGGAAAGAGAAAGGGAGCAATAGAATGTTTCTCCACAGATAGGCTACATTTTCCATCTGTAAGTTAAATCAGTAACGTTATCAGTCCCACACTGGACTCAGTGAGCTCTTCTTGAACATTGTCCGAATTCTGCATTCTCCTTGCATTTAAATAAATTTCTGCTGTTTCATCCTTTCCCCAAAACAGAAAATTTCCATCACGTATATAAATTGTACTGTTTTTTTTTTGCTGGAGCTTTGCTCACAGCCATCCTCTGTCTGTATGCCATTGCTTGTTGCTGTGCCCTCCCCAATCTGTGTCCCATTGCAGATGTTCTGCACTCCCACTGTCTGTATGCCATTGCAGACGATCTACCGTTCCCGTCTGTATCCCATTACAGACGCACTGCCTTCAGCTGTCTATGTCGCATTGTAGATGCTCTCCCCTCCCCTGTCTTTATCCCATTGCAGACTTTCTGCCCTCCCCGTCTGTATCCCATTGCAGACGCTCTGCCCTCCCCCTTTCTGTATCCCATTGCAGAAGCTTTGTCTTCCCGTAACTGTATCCCATTGCAGACGCTCTGCCCTTCCCCTGTCTGGATCCCATTGCAGATGCTCTGCCCTCCCCGTGTTTGTATCCCATTGCAGATGCCATGCCTCCCCTGTCTGTATCCCACTGCAGACTCTCTGCCCTCACCCATCAGTGTCCCATTGCAGACGCTCTTCCCTGCCCCTGTCTGTATCCCATTGCAGACACACTGCCCCTCCCCTGTCTGTATCTCATTGCAGACGCTCTGCCTCCTCCTGTCTGTATCCCTTTGCAGAGCAGCATCCCTCCCCCAGTCTGTCTTCCATTGCAGACACACTGCCCCTGCCCTGTCTGTATCCCATGGCAAACGCTCTGCCCTCCCCCTGTCTGTATCCCATTGCAGATGCCCTGCCCTCCCCCTGTCTGTATCCCATTGCAGATGCTCTGCCCTTCCCCTGTCTGTATCCCATTGCAGAGGTGCATCCCTTCACCAGTCTGTCTCCCATTGCAGGCACACTGCCCTTCCCCTGTCTGTATCCCATTGTAGACGCACTACCCTCGCTCTGCCCTCCGCTGTCTGTATCTCATTGCAGGCGCTTTTCCCTCTCCCTGTGTGTATTCCATTGCAGACTCCCTGCCCTCCCCCCGTCTGTATGCAATTGCAGGTGATCTTTCCTTCCCCTGTCTGTATCCCATTGCAGATGCCCTGCCTTCCCCCTGTCTATGTCCCATTGCAGACGCTCTACCCTCCCCCGTCTGTATCCCACTGCAGACAGTGTTCCCTCCACTGTCTGTATCCCACTGCAGACGCTTTGCACTCCCCCCGTCTGTATCCAATTGCAGGTGATCTGTCCTTCCCCTGTCAGTATTCCATTGCAGATGCCCTGCCTTCCCCCTGTCTGTATACCATTGCAGACGCTCTGCCGTCCCCTGTCTGTATCCCATTGCAGATGCTCTACCCTCCCCCTGTCTGTATCCCATTGCAGATGCTCTGTCCTCCCCCTGTCTGTATCCCATTGCAGATGCTCTGTCCTCCCCCTGTCTGCATCCCATTGCAGATGCTCTGTCCTCCCCCTGTTTGTATCCCATTGCAGATGCTCTGTCCTCCCCCGTCTGTACCCCATTGCAGATGCTCTGCCCTCCCCTGTCTGTATCCCATTGCAGATGCTCTGTCCTCCCCCTGTCTGTATCCCATTGCAGATGCTCTGCCCTCCCCCTGTCTGTATCCCATTGCAGATGCTCTGTCCTCCCCCGTCTGTATCCCATTGCAGATGCTCTGTCCTCCCCCTGTCTGTATCCCATTGCAGACGCTCTGCCCTCCCCCTGTCTGTATCCCATTGCAGATGCTCTGCCCTCCCCCTGTCTGTATCCCATTGCAGATGCTCTGCCCTCCCCCTGTCTGTATCCCATTGCAGACGCTCTGTCTCCATCTGACATCTTTTAACTTCGCATGAAAAGTGAGAGAGATGAGATTGGAACTGCCAGCGAGTTTAAATTGAGAATTGCTCTTTAGTGAACATTGCTGTTTACTCGGTTGGTGGGACGGCGATGTTTCAGAATCTCCACACAACGTGTCCTGGACGTCTCTGGCTCTTTCCAGGATCCTCCCCACATGTCGAGGTAGAGGGTGAGGGAACGGAAATCGGGCACTCTAACACCCTGCTTGGCCTTTTATGTCCTATTCCAGGATGTTTCTCCTGGAATGGGAGAAGAGGAGGGACGGAGTGAGGGTGGGAGTGGGTGTCCCTGCTGTTAATGCTGGTATAGGGGAAGGGGGAAGGGTGAGATGTCCGGAGGGAGCCTGACCAAAATGTTGTATCCATGCAGTGGTGTAAGTGTGCGGGGCTATTGCGTCAGTGAAAGAAAAACTGAGGGAAGGAACGTGCTAAATTCAACAGTGAGTGTGGTCGTGCTTGAGCCTTATTTGGTGATAGAGTGTGAGCCTTGTTCGGGGGTAGGTGTTATAACAGATACACAGTGAGTGTGAGGGAGCAGAAGAATATGGTGACACTTATCCTGGAAAAGTGGGGGGCAAGAATATTGATGCTTGTCCTGTATTGCTGACCAATTCTTCAGATCATCTCAGCGTTGAGGTGAGTCTCCCTGAACGTCTTGTCCAAGTCTATCAGTAATAACGCCACAGACCCTTTCCATAACTTCCCACAGAATCAGTTTGGGTGGATCTTACAAATAGCAAGGTGAAGCAAACATTAGTGTATAATTATCAAAACCAAATTTGTCACGGAAATACTTTACAACATAGGTTCTGGAAATTAGGTATGCAAGTATATGCAAGGGGGAGCAATGACACAGTGATATTATCGCTGGACTCTTAACCCAGAGATCCAGGTAATATTCTGGGGACATGAATTCAAACCCTGCCATGGTGGAATTTGAATTCAATATGTATCTGGAATCAAGGGTTTATGATGACCAGGAATCCATTGTCGATTGTTGGAAAAACTCATCTGGTTCACTGATGTCCTTGTGGGAAGGATACTGATGTAGCCTGGTGTAGCCTGCATGTGACTCCAGACTCAAGACAACGCTACTGACTCTTAACTGCCCTCTGGCATGAGCAATAAATGCTGGTTATCCAGCGACACACTCATCCTGTGAATGAGTAACAAATAATCGTGTGTGCTGCAGTAATAATAGATGGTCTCAAGTTGCACCGAAACTGCAGTGACTACTAATACTGTGAAGATAAACTTCCGTAAGTGTGTATTAGGTAGGTTGAACAGTATGTTGTGAACCAAACTAGAGAGGAGGTTATTTCAGATTTGGTATTGTGTTGTCAGGAGGACTAATTAATAATCTTGCTCTGAAGCAGCTTTGGAGGAATAGTGACTTCAATATGTTGCATTTTTACACGGCGTCTGAATACAATATCGAGTGTTTGAACATTCTGGTTAAGCATCATGGAAGCCCGGAGGCTAGAGGGTCAAGCACGCTCCAATGAATTGGGGAAATATAATATAACATTCAATGGGAGAAGCAATGATTGTGAGAATCATAGAGTACGACAGCACGTAGAAAGGCTCTTCAGCCCAAAATGGTCCATTCCGAACAAAATGTCCATTCACATTTCCCTGCCCTTGCCCCATATCCTTCTTATTCTTTCCTATCCGTGTAGTTGTCCGAATGCATTTTAAATTTTGCGTATCTACCCACCTCAACCACTTCTGCTGGCATCTCATTCCATGTGCACACCACCCTGTGTGTAAAAGAAATTGCCCGTCAGGTTCCCTTTTACTCTTTCCCATCGGATCGTAAATTGATGCCCTCTCGTCCATGGTTGCTCAAAAAGACTGATTGAATTCACTCTATCCATGCTTCCCATGATCTTATACACTGGTATCAGATCCCCCGCTGTCTCATACACTCTAAAGTAAAAACTCCTAGCTTGCCCAACCTCTCTCTATAACTCAGACCATTGAGTCCGGGCAACATCCTTGTAAATTTCTTCTGCACTATTTCCAGGATAATAACATCCTTCCCGTAGCAAAGTGAACAATACTTCACGTAAAACTACCTGTATTGCCTCACCACCATCCTGTATAACTGCAACATAACTCCCTAATTTCGATACTCATTACTCTGACTGATGAAGCCCAGTTTGCCAAATGCCTTTTTCACTCCCCTATCTACCTGTGACTCCACTTTCAGAGAACCTTTAACTTGAATTCCAAGGTCTCTTTGTCTCAATACACTTCTTAAGGCCCTGCCATTCACCATGAAACTCCTACCTTGATTTGACTTTCTAAAATGCAAGAACTTACACTTATCTGTATTAAACTCCATTTGCCATTTCTCGGCCCACTTTCACACCTGATCAAGGCACTGCTGTAATTTCTGAAAAATCTGATAATCTTCCTCACCGTCCACGATACCGCCTATTTTAGTGTCATCTTCAAACTTATAATTCATGCCTGTACATTCTCGTCTAAATCATAGATGTGTGTAATATGTAAATACAAATACAATATACATGCATAAAATAAGCAGTAATAGTCCCAGGACCGACCCCTGAGGCATTCCACTCATCACAGGCCTTCAGCCCGACAAGCATACTTCCACTATTACCCTATGTTTTCCTACAATGAAGCAAATCTATGATCTGATTTGCCAGCTCCCCCTCAATTCCATATGATCTAAACTTCCAGAGCAGCCTACCATGTGGAACCTTACTGAAGGCCTTACTGAAATCCATATACACCACATATACCACCATGCCCTTGTCAAAGTACTGGTCATTTCACCAAAGCACTCTAACAAATTATTGAGCCATGATCCCCCACGCACAAAGACGTGCTGACTGCTCATAATCACACCCTGCCTTTCCAAATGCATATATATTGTCTCTCTCAGAATCTTCTCAAGAAACTTGTCAACTAGAGATATCAGGTTTGATGGTCTATAGGTCCCAGGTTTTTCTTTGTAGCTCTTCTTGAATAAGGGAACAGCTTCGCTATTCTCCAGTCCTCCGGGACCTCACCCTTTGACTACCGACCAGGGCCCCCACTATTACTTCTCTGTCCTCCTGCAGTGTTCCTGAATATATCTGGTCAGGACCAGGAGATTTTTAGAAATACTACATAATCTGAAAGATATGTCTACTTATTTCAGGTGAAAACACCAAAGAGTGAGTAAGTGACTCAATGATGATTAACATAACAAATTAAGGAATATAATAATCACAGGAAGTGACTTCAGAAGAATTCCAGACATTGGAGAATCCTAAGAATTCTCAGAAAATTGCAATCCAGTAAAGGAGGGCCATGAAACTGATCAGGAAATCAAAAAGCGAACATGCATGCAAACAAACAGAAACACAAAGATTTCAAAAATCTATGATCTATATTTCAAAAGAAAAAAAAATTGTCAAATGTGGAAATTTGCAATTGGGAGAGACGAGTTTATGGTGGATAACAGGGAAATGGCAAAGCAAATGACCAATTACTATACATCTATCTTAATGGAGTAAGATCCAGAAAATCACCCAGAAATACGAAGTGATTGTATAGGACTTATGGAAGTAAAGACATAAAGTCAATTCTTATCAGTAACAAGGCAATATTGAACATGCAGCTGGATTGAGCATTACTAAGCTTGACAAACCAGATGTACTTCATACCAAAATCTTAAGAACTAAATCACAAATAGAAGTACTGATTGCATTGTCGATGACTGCGTTCTATTTTCCGTTACATTCTGCAGAGTCTGGAAGCTGGTGTAGATAAATGCACATTATTAAACGTGATCCAAGCACTATAGATGAATGGTAGGGGTACAAGCATCTACAAAGAGAAGAAGAGACAGTGTGGAGAACTGCTGACAAATTAACTTGACATTTGTGGGGAAACTGTTGGAATCTATTATATAGGATGTGATATTGGATACTTCGACATTAACAGCAACATTGGAGAGACTCAGTATGCATTTCGGAAAGGGAAATCATACTTGACAAACTTCGGAATTGTTTGAAGTTGATTCTTACAGCATAGATAATGGGGATCCAGTAGAATTGGTATAGATTTTAGATTATCAGAAGGCTTTCTATAAGAACTCACAAAGTGAGTTCGAAAATGCAATGATGTGAAGGGTATTTGGAGGAATATATGTAAGTGGAACCCTAAAGTTGGTTGCCTTCCTTTAAGGGAGTCAGAATATAGATGTAAAGACACGTTGAAGCAGTGTGTTGGTGAGACTGTACCTGGAGTATTGTGCACAGTTTTGGTGACCGAATCTGAGAAAAAATATACAGACCACAGAGGAAGTGCGGTGGACATTATCCAGACGGCAAGCGTGTGTGATGAGGAAACTCGGCCTATGTTCTCTTGAGGTTCAAAGATCCAGCGGTGGGTCACTGTGAACTTTAAAAAACTCACAAAACATACGACAAGTTTGAAATTAACAGGATGTTTATCAGTCTGTCTAATCCACATTCAAGGCAAATAATGGCAGGATAAGGGACAAACCATTTAAGACTGCAATAAGGAGGAAAGTCTGCGCGTGGAGGGGAATGACTAACACATGGGCAAAGCAGGGCGAGATTACGGAGAATTTCCAGATAACTTACAAGTATGTCAAGTGGAGCAGAATAACCAATGAACACGTAGGACTCATTAGTAACTTGCCAAGTTGCATCTAAATCAACTTTAGTAGTAAGAGAAAGAGGGGAGTGGTGGAAGGCTGTTTGTGTGACTGGAGGCTAGTGTCCAATGGTGTACCACGGGCATCAGTGCTGGGTCCCGTATTATTTGTGATTCGGAGGTGCTAGTATTGGGCTGGGGTGGACAAATCTAAAAATAGCATAACACCAGACCATAGTCTAACAGGTTTATTCGGCAGCACTAGCTTTCGAAACGTGGCTTCTTCATCAACGTGCACAACCACGTGATATAACTGATGTTGAGAGATTTTTAACCTTATTATTTGTGGTATTCATAAATGATGCAGCTGTGAATATGGACGAGGGGTGGGGTGTGTAATAAATAAGTTTGGATTTGATACAAAGATTGGCGGGGTGGTTGGCAGTGAGGAGGAAGGCCTTATGTTACAGGTAGATACGGATGGAATGGTCAAATGGGTGGATCAATGTCAGATGGAATGTAACCGTGATAACTATAAGGTGATGCAACTTTGGAAGAAGGAACCAGACAGAGGAGTTATCAATGAATGGCAGCACACTAGAAAGCTCAGAGGGTGTTTCTCCACACATCACTGAATGTGACTGTACAGGTTAATACACAATCTGGGAAAGGCTAGGGGAATGTAAACATAGCCTTTATTCATCGAGGCAGAGCTGATAAGAACTATGCGGAACTGTGGTGAGAGCAAGATCGAATACTGTGTGTAGGTCTGGGAACAACATTATAGGAAGGATGTGATTGTAGTGGAGGGGGTGCAGAGCAGATTCACCAGGATGTTCCCTGGGATGGAGCATATCAGCTATGGAGGGAGGCTGGATAACCTCAGGTTGTTTAGTTTGGAGGAGAGAAGGCTGCGAGGTCTGTGATTCAGAAGGATAGGATTACGAGGTACATGGACAGGGTGGATAGACAGCAGCTGTTGCTTTGACTCAAAGGGCAACATTTTTAAAGTGAAGAATTTGTGGTTTAGTGAAGATTTGAGAATTGTTTTTCAACCAGAGGGTGTTGGGGCCTGGATTGCACTTCTTGAGAGTTGAGTTGTCATGGTAACCTCAAACCATTAGAAACCACATGGTTGTGCACTTCAAATGCTTTAAGATCCACGGCTACAGTCTTGTGTCGGAAAGTGGGCCTAAAGTAGACCGTGCTGTATTTCTGGTAGTACAGAGTCTGTGCTTCTGTGATTGTATGGCAGTGGAAGGTCAATAATTGAGTAGCTTAAGGTAGGAATTGATGGGTTTCTGAAGAATATCTTAAGAAAGTTGTTAATAGAGAACTTGTAATATTTTCTGGAAATTTGTCAATGGCAAAATTCAGAGAAAAAGGTTGCAGATTTCTTACAGTCTGATGCCAGATAATAAAGGACCGAGAAATAGCAGGACTATGGAGCAAATACTTTAGTTATGCTTTCACAGAAGAAAACAAAACAAAAAAGAAAACTTCCAAGCAATACTAGGAAATTTCAGTCTTGTGAGAAAAAGGGAATAGAATGAAAATAGCAACTAAACGGTTTAGAGAAAGTATTGGACTGAAATTAATGGGAATAGACAAAGTCAACAGAGATTTATGAAATGGGAATCATATTTGAGAAAGGCTTTTAGGAAAGTTATCTAGGAGATATCAATGCCATGCGAGTGGATTATCAGAAAGGTTTTTGATAAAGCCCCAAGCCTCTTGTGCAAATTCGAATCCTATGGGACTCGGGCTAATATATGGTCATAGATTTCGAATGGGAGAGCTGGCAGGAAACAGTGAATAGGAATAAAACAATGTTTTATTTTTATATGGAAAGCTTGGAGGATATTGTAAGGATCGTGTCTTGGTTTCCAGCTATTCTCAATACACATCATATCTTTGGGTGAGGGGCGCAAATGCAATATTCCCAAGTCTGCTGACAGCACTAAACGATGTCAGCCTGTGAGTGGATGAGGAGGATGTAAAAAAGTTCCAAGGTGATTGAGACAAGTGGAGTGACTGGGCAAATACGTGGCACATGGAGAGTAATGGGGTGGATGAGATGTTGTGTACTTTGATGGGAACAATGGACTGGCAGCCTCTCATTTGAAAAAGGAGTGTTTGAATAATGTTGCACTGTAAATGAACTTAAGCTGCATTTTTGTTTATTTCTGCGCAGCCCTCAGAGTCCATGTAGGGCAGTGAGTTCTGAAGACAGAAGTCAATTCTGGGAATGCCATTAGCACGCTGACAAGTGTATATAGGCCCAGCAAGTGGGGAACTGGAACTTTGAAAGGAAACTGGATCTCCCTGTACACCAGTCACTGAAAGCAATATTGCAGGAGTAGAAAGCAGGAAGGAAGATAAATGCTGTATTCACCTTCATTTCAGGGGATTTGAGTGCAGGAGTAAATGTATCTCACTTCCGCTGTACAGGGCCTTGGTGAGACCCCATCTCCAACATTGTGCAGTATTGTGTGCAGTTTTGGTCTCTTTTCCTAACAGACCACAAACCTGACATTGAGTGAGAGTAGCAAAGGATGACCAGACTGATCTCTGGGATGACAGACTTTTTGTGGGAGCAGAGTTTGGGGCGACTGGACCTGTATTCAATGGGCTTTAGGAAAATGAGTGAAAATCACAGTGAAATATATAACACTCTGACAAGGCGAGAAGATTAGAAGCCGATCAGTAAATCGCCTGGCTGGAACGTCTAAAACAAGGGGCCACAATATTAGGTACAGACAGGCCACTTTGCGTTGAGATGAGAATAAATGCCTGCACTCAGAGAGTGGCGAACCAGGGGTACTCTCTTCAAGATCAGGCTGTGGAAGTCAAGGGCCTGAATATAAATCAGAATTTCTGGAAACTAAAGGATAGGGAGAGAGCAGGAGTATGGTGTGAAGATAGAAGATCAGCTCTCATTCCAGGTTGTTCTCCAATAACATAATAACTGGGTTCCTGTACAACACTGTGTTGTAGAAAATCGTGCAATATTAATAATGGGGTCTATGGAAAAAAGAGGGTAAGTGGCGAACTCCTAAAAATATCAGGAAAAACCAAAATTTAAATTTGGTCCAACACACAATAGGACAGTCTAAATAAATCTTTAAATTACATGTTGTAATGGAACAGTGCTGTAAATGTAACGCTTTCACACTACAATCACTCACTGGTGCACTGTACCTTTCACCACAATCTTCACCAGAAAGCACACGGGGGCTGAGTGACCATGTGATGCCGATGCCGAATTCCAGTTTTCCCCAAGATTCTCCCCACAGTTTGAAATAAAGCTCTTTCGAAACATAGACTACAATTCCCAGATCAGGCTCAGTTTCAAGGCCTGCAGAGTCGATTGCATTCCTGTTTTAGCTGAACACATTGATTGTACCTTTTGTAGATAGAGGGTTTCTGAGGCTGGGTTTGATGTTCAGCTGGTGCCTGACAAGGAATCGCGTCACAGTAAACACCAGTTCACTTTATAGAAAAAGGTTCATGAATTGCATTGCAGCCAAATTGTATTTAATCAACACGTGTTATTGGTGAACTGCCTGTACATAGAATGGAGGCGAAAAACTGGTGGGCTGAATGGACTACAGCAGTTCTCATTTTATGGTTCACAATTTTTAAACATATTAAGGGATATGTATATTGTATGGGGAAAACTGCGTTGAGGAGATGTTCGGCCATTAACGAGAATAGGGAAAGCTCAATGAGTTGTATGATGTATTCCTTTCCCGATGCTTCTGTGCAGTGTGTGGGAAAGCTCTGTAAATGTTGTCACAAGCTCTCAGCTGTTCGGAAGGAGGTCCCTGCAGGGTCGACAGAATTGTGTTTCCCATTCCCTTTTCTGATAACGAGGCTGATGCCGGCTGTTCTCTCTGGGTTTATCCTTTAAGGTCTCGGAGCAGTTTGATACAATTGAGTGCCTTGCTTGCCCATTTCAGAGACCATTGAAGAGTGTATCACCTGTCTGTGTGTCTGGAGTCACTTTTAGGCCAGACAGGAAAGCACGGGGGATTCACTTCCTGAAAGTACACTGGGGAAGGAGATCGACATCTATAACTGAACACAAGATCAATATTACTGACGCCAGATAATAGATCTCGATATTTTATTAATTGTTTTTAACTTGCACCAATTGCCAGAGAATTATCCTGGTCTGGATTAGCAATCCAATGACAATTCCACAACAGCACCATCTCCACATGGGGGCCTGTCGGAAACCACACTGAACCGATTATTTCTGTGCTGTTTAACAGCTCTATCAAAAATAACCCCAACCAATTTGACTATCGTGATGGGACTGAGGGCGTGGCAATTGGTCTGATTGTAATTATTCCCTTCTTAGGGGATGGGACATAGTTGAGTAATTACCCACGTTAGGAGAAAGTGAGGACTGCAGTTGCTAATTACCCACATTGCCAGGGAGTTGTCAGAGTTGGAGCTCGAATGAAACATCTTCCTCAGGAACACGGCTTGTTGTGTAGCAAAAGTCCTCAGTCCTATTGCAGGAATGGTGTCAGGGCCAAATGCCTTTGTCATATCTACAGTGTCCAGCTGTTGCTTCATGTCACGTGCAGTGAATTGAATTGGTTAAGATGGGCATCTGTGCTTCAGGGTATCATATTCAGGGTGAGGTGGGTAATGTACACAACACTTCTGGCTGAGGATGGTGCAGATACTGCATCTTTTACACTGACGTACAGGGCTGTTCTATCATTTAGGATGGGGATATTTGTGGAGTCCTCTCCTCCAGTAAGTTGTTTAACGGTCCATCGACTTTTATGCATGGATTTGACAGGACGACAGAGCTTATATCTGATTTGTTAGTCTTGGGGTCATCTCTCTCTCTGTATCAGATTTTAGTCCTGCTGTTCATAGTGTAACCAGTCAAGTGCGGTAGCTTTAATGGATTGTCATCAGATTTAGCTGCATGTGATTCCGACCCGACCATGTTCACCCACACTCGTCACTGACCCATGAATCGGCTTGATGGTAATGGTAGATGGATGGACTATCCTGGGGGAAAGGTTACAGATTGTCATTGAAATCTACAGCATCCGATGATAATCAAGTTTTAGCTGCAATATCTACAGTTCAATTCGACTGACTGCCCCTCATTTCACACCGAGACCCATTCACCCATCAGCCCTGTGCTCAGTGATCTATTCTGGTTTCTGATGCGGAAATACTTCCATTTTCATATTCCCATTCTGCGAGAAGTCTTTCCTTGGTGTCACACCTCCAATTTGTTACATAAACAATATCCATTTAAGGTACTAATCTGAAACGTTTCCTTTCAGTAATGCCATCTTCTGTATTTGAAGTGAATGTGTTTCCTTCTGTTTTTCTCCCTGACCATGAATCAGAGCTCTGCAGTGTCAGTGATAACAGCCTTATGCAGTTTCAGAGTCAAGGAACTTGTCACCATGCGTTACCGTTCAGTTACCAGTGTACAACGCTCCATGTTGGACAGGATGTTAGGGCATCTTTGACAATATGTCGTTGGAAATTGTTCAAATACAGAAATTGCTGAAGAAATTGCGAAAGATGTTCAAGGATTTTCTGGAGTGAATGCAGAGTTAAACTTGCAGGTCCAGTGAACCTTCGATAAAGGATTTTTATTTTTATTTCCAGTATCCATAATTATTTATTTAATTGAAAAATTGTTCTGCGCCTATTCATTTCTGGAGAAACTCAGCAAGTCTGTCAACATCTGCAGAGAAAGAGAAACAGAGTTTTCCAGTCCAGTGTGACAATTCTTCAAAACTGAATACAATTGCAAAATGGTCTTTTAATCCCTTGCCGGAAGTGGAGGATGGGTGGCAGGCAAAAGAGGGTGTGGCAAAAGAAAAACGGGCTTTTAGCAGTGGTGAAAGGAAAGATTCTGTATAACTGGTCGAATTTAAGGTGTGAATGGAGGAAAGGGGTTCTCTCTATTGAATGCAAGATAAAAAAGACACAACCACACAAAGTCATACGGAGGCCAGGAGGGAGAATGTTGACTATGTGGTATATACATCTGGCCACAGGTACGTTTTCACTGCCGTGATCATTACCCCCTTTAGGTAAAGGAATTCAGGTGCTTGACTTCTTATTGGCACTAGTAAGCGTTTCATGCTGCCTTAGTATTGTAATATGGAGAAAAACAAATCACAGTTTGACTTTTGTGCCGAGTGTTGGTTACCTGTCATTTTTAATATTGATTAATTTTGCAGTGCTTATCTTTAAACGCTTGTTCTTGAAGATTGTATCAGATGGAGCGTAGGATGTTGAGGAGTGACATTATAGAAACTTATAAAATCATGAGAGGTATGGATCGGGTGAATAGACAAGGTCTTTTCCAAAGGGTAGGGGAATCCAAACATAGAGGGTGAAAGAGGGTCGATATAAAAGGGACTAAAGGACAGCTTTTTTACACAAAGGGCGGTGTGAGAATGGAATGAGCTTCCAGAGGATGAGTGGGAGATGCAAGGACAGCTACAACATTTAAAACTCATTTGGACAAACATATGAATGGGAAACATTTAGAGGCACATGGACCTAATGAAAACAGATGGGACTAGTATAGTTTGGAAAACCTGCCCAGCATGGACATTTAGAAAAGCCTCACGCAGAGTCAGGGTGGTTTTGTGAAAGGGAAATGATATTTTGCCCTGTAAAATCATGCAAAGTATTTCTGGAGATGCCTGTAAATGTAAAAAGTGGACTTGATAAAGGGGATCGGGTGGACACCAGGCTTTCCAGAGATTTTCCACAAGATATTACAAAACAAAAGTTCTTACACAAAACAGAAGCTCCAGGACGTCGGATACTTTATTAACATGGGATGATGATTGTTTAACACAGAAATCGAAGAGTCAGGATTAATGGATCTTTATGGTAAAGGTTTACCTGCTGGAGGACCACAAATAACAGTCTGATGGTATCAGTTATTTACAATCTATACTGACAGCCTGAAGGAGGGAGCTGAGTGCAACATACATCCGAGTTTGAGGATGACATGGAGAATCACAAGGCAGGCTGTTATCTACTGGGGAGGACTTCCAGAAAAGGAACTGGAAAGGCTTTGGAGTCTTCCTGTGTATGAAACATAAAGTCAGCATGATGATGTAGCAAGTAACTTGGATGGTACATTAGGGGGTTTCCTGGGAAGGAAGGGTTGTGTTATTGAGAATCTCTAAGATGGTGAGGCGATTATTCATTGGGGTTTAAATGAATGAGGAGTGATCCTGCTGAAACCTACAAGACACAGAAGGGGTTGAAGAAGGTAAATGTTGAGAAGTTGTTTCTATTCTTGAGCAAAGTGTTGAACTCGATGATATAGATACCGAATATGGAACATCGATTTCAATCTGAGATGCAGAGTCAGAGCTTCATTCCAAAGGTAGTGAATGTCTGGAACTCCCTAACCCAGAGAGGTGTGGAGGGAGACAAGGAGTCGGCAAGAGAGTGGAGTTGAGCCCTGGAGGAGATCAGCCATGTTCTTATTAAATGACAGGGTTAGCTTGAGGGGCCGATTGACCTACTCCTGTTCCTATTTATTCATTTCACATGTTATGCTTTTGGAAAATATCGGGTTATTTTGCTGGATATCGTGTTGTATAATAGTGCATTCAGGGAGACCAGAGGATTTGTTGTTTTAACCCTGGGTGGGGTATGTGGCTATATTCCCAGCGTATCTGGGTCTGCAACATGACCCACATACGGAGCAGAAGTTACAGAGAGGGGAAGCCTCGAAACAGGGACTGGGGGGTGGGGGTGGTGGTCACTTCCTGATCCAGCCTGGATTTTCCAAGTACATTTCCAAAACTACACCTAACCATCGGAGTGGCCTCGATCTGTCCCTGTTTAACATGTCCGAGGGCTGAATGGAACATCAGAACATAGGGCTGAGGACACAAGTGGGCCATTCAGCCCTTTCACACTACTCCACCAGTAAATAAGATCATGGCTCATCTCATTGCGATCCCAGCTGCACGTTTCTTTCCATGCACCATTATCCCTGATTCACCTGTCCATGGAAAATCAGACAAAGCCAGCTTCGATGTAATATAAAGGTCAAGCCACTCCAAACTTCTGGGAAAGAGAATTCCCACTTGACTGAAATCCCACTTTGTGGATTTATCCTAATTCCTGCTCTGACGAAGGTTGGAAGGTGTCACTGTTTCCTTTTCTCGTCCCATTCCTCCACTGCTGACACCAAATTTTAAATGTAACCAGGTTGGTGATATGGCCGATGATAAAGTTCTCAGATTGAGTCAGGTTCAGTGACAGGAACAAGTCAGGCAGATTTCTTTAGTTAGCCACAAGTAACTAATAGAACTAACGGATGTGCTTGGTGGATCTGAGGTTAGCACTGATACCTCCCGTTAACAAGTAGCTGCGTTCAGTTCCAACCTCGGGCAACCCTCTGTGTTGATTTTGAACATTCTCCCCATGTCTGTGCGGATTTCCTCCCAGTGTTCTAGTTTCCTCCCATTGTCCATAGATATGCAGCTTAGAGCGGATTGTCCATGCTAAATTATCCATAGTGCCCAGGGGTGTGTAGGTGAGATAGGTTAGTGATGGGAAATGCAGGGTTACATGGATAGATTAGGGGGGCAGGTCCGGAGGGGATACTGTTCCGAAGGGTCAATGTGCGCTTGATGGACGGAATGTCCTGCCTCCACACTGTAGAGATTCTATAAAAACAACAAGAAGTTTGGACTATACAAACACCGAGTGGGTATCTATCTGATCACTGTTCTCTTGGTTTTGTATGTTTCAATAAGATCACCTCTCGTTTCAAGAGTAATCTGTTAAAGCTTTCATAATATAATACATTCGTTCCTGGAATACATGAAGTGAAACATCTAACTGCTTCCAATTTAATTATATCCTTTCTCAGGTAAGGAGAAAAAAATAATCTCTCACACAGATGAAGTTATTTTTTGTTTTCTCAGTGGTGAGAGTATTTGGAACTCTCTTCCCTGCAGAGCATTGGAGGCAGAGATATTGAATATGTTTGAGGCACTGCTCCAGCACATCCAGGAATATAATGCAAAATGAAATGATAATATCGATAAAATGTTAAGGGGAAATCCAAGATGGTGGTGATCTGGAAGGTCTGCTTTGTTGGGCTCTGCATCACAGCACGGGCAAAATGTTTCCCGAACCCACTCCATCCCAGTCATTTACTTAAAATGCTTAGTTTTTTAAAGTTCTGAGAGTTGGCAGTTGTAGTATTTTTAGTTTGTGTAATTTTTTAGCTTTATGAGACTTTGTTTATTAATGAACAATAATTCAAGTTCTTCCTCTCTCGAGTTCAAATGTTGCTATAGTGTGTTCTGGGTAATGATGTGCTTAAATGGTCTACCTGGAGCATTAAGGTGAGCCATTGGCCAGAAAAGAGGAAAAATTTTCTTTCTAGTCTAAAAAAGAGAGGGTGGATGTTGTCCTATTGCAGGAGATGCACCTTGATGACAAGGAACATTTGACATTACAGCAGGTCGGGCTTGATCGGGTTTATTTCTCGTCTTTTAATATTACGAGGAAGGGAGAAGCCAGACTGGATAAAATTAATCTTCCATTTAACCTACTAGATTGTATTTGACACTCACGGGAGGTTCATAATACCCAACGCCTTGAACTATCGTAAAGAATATAGTATTTTGAATGTTTATTGCCCCCCACCACCCCACTCCCGGCGCACCCTCTTAAACTCTTGGTAGATGCATTTTCCAAATTCTGTTATCTTGCATCGTGGCACATTATTGTAGAAGTTTTCAACTGTCTTATGGACCCCACGGTGGACAGAATGTCCAAAGGTGCCCCAATACCCTCATTATAATGTAAGCAATTAGTGGATATGTGTGCAGAACGAGAGCTGGTGGATGTCTGGTGGCAGATCTACCTCACAAGTCGGGATTTTATTTTCTTCTTTAACCGGCATAAATGCCACATGAGGGTTGATATCTTCCCCATCCCTGCAACAATCATAGATTCGGTGGCATCCTGCACAATTGGGAATATTACCATTTCTGACCATGAAGCAGTATAGTTATTGATTAAGATTAAGGGCAATCTAACAGATTCGAGACACTAGCGAATCAATCTCTTTCGTATTAAGACTAGTTGGTTAATTGAGTATTTAGATTAGTTTACTTACAGTGTAGAAACAGGCCCTTCGGCCCAAAAAGCCCAAACCAACCCACCCCCTGACATTGACCCCTTCACCTAACACTGCTGGCAATTTACCTAACCTGCACATTTTTGCACTGTGGGAGGAAACCCACGCAGACACAGGGAGAATGTATAAACTCCACACAGGCAGTCACCTGACACAGGAATTAAACCCATGTCTCTGGCGCTGTGAAGCAGCAGTACTAACAATTGTACCACTGTGCTGACCACTGCAAAGAATTCAGATCTTTCTTAGCCATTAATTCAGATTCAACCAGTAACTCATCCAGTCTATGGGAAATTGCTAAGGCTTATGCCAAGGGAATAATTATTCTTTATGATGTAGCAGAAGGGGAAGCAGGAACACTGGTTTGAGGCACAGCTGAGGGCAGCCGAGAGTGCATACTGTGATAGACCCTCAGTGGCTAAGCTGCAGAGGATCACAACGCTTCAGTCTACAGTGAATTCCACGCTCACACAGACAATTAGAGAGGAACTTACTTTTGCAAAACAAAGGCTGTTTGAACATGATGATAAGCCAGGCAGGTATTTATTCTATCTTGGCAGGAAAACGAGCGCCCCTCTTAAGCCATTACCTCAATTAGGGAAGGTATTGGGATCCTTATCTTCAATTCCAAAAAGATTAATGTCTCCTGTCCGAGATTTTTCACCGAATTATTTCAGACTGAACATTTTGAGGATAGATGGATTAAGATGGAGTCATTTGTCAAGAACCTGGGTCTTCCAGGAGTAACCCCTGAATAGGTGTTGTGTCTTAATGCACCATTGTCAGCGCAGGAGGGTGTGAAGCAGCTTCAGAATGTAAAGGCGCACCTTCCTGACGGATTTCCTCGTGAATTTTATAAATAATTTATAAACCTATTGTCGGGGCTGATGTTTAACATGTTCCGTCACTCATACAGTCAGGACCCCTCCCTCCATCCTTAAGAGAGGCTCATATCTCTCTGATGATGAAGAAAGGAAGACCCTGGAGGATTGTGCTTCTTACACGCCAATCTCAATTTTAAATGTTTGATTCAAAATCCTGTCTGAGACTCGTGCATTTAGGCTGGAAACTTTGCTGCCTTTCATTGCCAAAGGGGACCAAACAGGCTTTATAAAGGGCCACAGATCTTCCTACAATGCGAAGAGGTTATTCAATATGATCCAAGAGTCTCAACAACAATCTGCCCAGGGATTATTGATCTCTTTAGATGAGAGAAGGCATTTGATTGGGTTGAGTGGCCGGATCTCTTCTGTACATTAGAACGGTTTGGTCTATGCAAAGTTTTTATCAAGTGGGTGAGGGTCCTTTACCGTGATCCTCTGGCTGCAGTTCTCACTAATGGTGTGGCCAACCAGTAATATTAATATTTCTCCAGGCAGCCGACAAGGTTGAAACCGTTCACCATTCTTGTTTACGTTGAGGATTGAGCCACTGGCGGAGATCCGTCGGGATACCAACATATCTGCCCCAGAAGTGGGATAGAAGTCACGAAAGATTACATTGTATGCAGATTCGGGTCTTATGTTTTTTGTCAAATCCCGCAATTTCGGTAGTTCATGTGATGCAATGCATAAATTCACTTGTTGCCTTTCTGAGTGATAAGATTAATTTTACAAAGTTGGAGGCCATGCTTATGGGAGGTCTTAGGGAAATACCTGATACTGAGGGCAAATCCTGGTTTCCTTTTAAGTGGTCACGGGGGTGGTTTCCCGATTTCAGTATATTCATTACATCTGTCTTTGATCATTTATTTAACGTGAACTGTGTCCATTTGTTTGACAAAATTAAACAAGACCTTCAAAGATAGGAGGCACTTCCAATATCTGGCTAGGTCAGATAGCGGTTATTAAAATGAATGTTCTTCCTCATTTCCTAGACCCCGTGCGAATGCTTTCTTTGATGTTTCCCACACAGATATTTAGGAAACATAATGGCGAGTTTAGCTCTTTTATTTGGTACCATAAGCGATTCTTTATCAAGCTAACAAAATTGCAACTGCTCCACAGATTGTGGGGGGTAAATCTCCCTGATTAAAAGCTATCAATTAAGCTCTTTTATCATCCTATGTTAGTGCCTGGACCGCTGAGGACTCGGCATCAATACGGCTAGACATTGAGCCCTCTCAGACAAAGTGAACCCTTATTAGTCTGTTATTCTTAGATAAAATGACAACATTTATGTAGCATTGTCAAAAAGCATTGGATATTATCTCAGTTATTTCATCTTCAAATACAAGAGTGATACGCGCCTTAATCAGAACTAATGGTATTTACATTGTTTCCATTTACATCTCTTCCTCGCAGTGACTTTCACATTGCAGCACCCCTTGTCAAGGCACAGTGGAGATATGGAGCTGTAAATGGATGTGAGCTGCACATCCTATCAGTTCCAAAATTGGCTGCAAGTTTCCCCACACTGGGCTGCGATCTAACACAGTGTTACCGAACAATGCAACAGACTTGGTTTATATATGAATGAACCAGTGCGGACTGCACAGCTCCCCATGCTGGACATTTAGCCCAGGATTATAGATCCAGCATTGGTGTGGGCTGCATGTAGTTTCCCTCTGGACATAGCTGGGTTGCATTCAGCAGTACACTAGCCGGATCTACACAGTGCTCCGTCCTGAATATGTAATGGATTGGCTGGTTATGTGAGTTGGATTGCGAATGCGAGAGAACTAAACATCTGGCAATGCCTTTATTTTGTGTTTTAATTCTTTTGATTGGACTCTTCAAATCGTGACTCATCCGGTTAGACCCATCCCTCTGGATGAGTCATGGTAACTGTTGTTCCAGCATCTTTGTCTGCAACATGACCAACAAATGGAGCAGACGCTGCAGAGAGGACAGTCTCTATGAAATGGAATGAGGGAATCACCATCAGATCAGCCGTGGTCTTAGTGAATGGTGGGGCAGGATTGAATGGACCACAAATGCAACTTATTCATATATTTCTGTTTGTTCCAAGCAAACTCCCCTTCTCTCCTAGTGTACCATGCTGGTGGGAAGTGAGTCCCCTCCTCCTGTTCCTGCGTAACAGGATCCTCGGGCCTCAGTAGCCTCCAGATTTCCCTGTGCCCCAGTTTTGAGCAGTTGAGTGCCTCCTGTCCCTGTGTCCCAGTTTCAAGCAGTTGAATGATTCCCTCCTGATCCCAAGTTTATGAAAATACATGTCCTCTTCCTGCTCCTGACTAACAGGTTCCAATAGCTCTGTGCTCATCTGCTGCTCCTGTGGAATTGAGGCGAGGGACTGAATGGCCTCTTCACAATCTTTTCAGCTTTTCTTGACGAAAGGCCTTTCTCCTGTTTCTGTAAAACACCATCAAATTCTGAATAATGTATTTTTGTATTTGAATCTCAGTAATTGAACAAACAAGCCGCTTGGCCGAATTCATATACTGAATAGCCTCCTCCTGTTCCTGTGTTATACACTGAAGAGTCAATAGACTCTCAGAGATGTACAGCACGGAAAAAGATCGTTCGGTCTGGTCATCCATACCGCCAAATACCCTAAATTAATCTCGTCCCCCTTGCCAGCAGTTGGCCCGTCTCCCTCTAAACCCTTCCCATGCATGTACCCATCCAAATGCCTTTTAAATGGTGTAACTGTACCTGCCCCCACCACTTCTTTTGTCTGTTCAATCCATACACACAGCAGTCTCTGTGTGAAAATGTTGTCCCTCATGTCCCTTTTAAAATCTTTCTCCTCTCACCTTAAACCTTTGTCTTCTAATTTTGGACTCGTCTATCCTGGGAAAAGACATTGGCTGTTTACCTTATCTATGCCCCTCATGATTTTATAAACCCCTTTAACGTCCCCCCTCAGCCTCAACATTTGAAAATAGTCCCAGCCTATTCAAACTCTCCCTGTAACTCTAACCCTCCAACACCTGCAACATTTTTTGAAATATCTTCCTCATCCTTTCAAGTTTGACAACGCCTTTCGGACAGCAGGGAGACCAGAATTAAAGGCAATATTACAAAAGTGGCCAAACCAATGTCCTGGACAGATTTAACATGTCATGCAAATGCTTCGACTCAAAGCACGCACCAATAAAGGGAAGATTATCAAATGCCTTCATCACTGCCCTGTCTACCTGTGACGGCACTTTCAAGGAACGGAGAACCTGCACCACGAGGCTAGCTTTGCTGCCTCACAGGGCAGTGACCTGGGTTTAATTCCATCCTTGAATGACTCGCTGTGTGGAATTTGTCCATTCTCCCCGTGTCTGTGTGAGTTTCCTGCGGGTGTTATATTTTACTCCGACAGTATAAGGATATACAGGTAAGGGTTGATTGGTCATGCTAAATTGCGCACCCTACCCAGGGTTGTGTAGGGGAGGTGGATTAGCCATGGGAAAAGCAGGCTCAGAGGGATAGGATAGGGGTTTGTCCAATGGGATACTGTTTAGAGGTTCGGTTTGGCCTCCATGGGCCGAAAAGCCTGTTTCCAAACTGTAGGGATTCGATACTTTCTATGGAGTTCTATCATGTCTTGCGTTGATTTGTATTGCCAAAATGCAACACCTCACATGAAATTAAAATAGAATCTATCTGCCATTCCTCTGCTCACCTAAACAAGGTCCCATTATAGTCTGAGAGATCATTCTTCACGGTCACGAAATTTGTTGTTATCTACTGACTTACTGACCATACTTCATATACTCAAGTGCTAATGATTTGTATGAGTGACAAAAGGCAGTGGACCCACTATTGATCTTTGTGAGCAGCGCCACTGGTCACAGGTCTCCAAGTTTAATTAACAAATGTCCACTCTCACGGCCTGTTTCCGATATTCAAGAACATTTTGGATCTAAATGGCAAGCTCTCCCTGGATCCCAGGCAGTCTAACCTTGCTAACCTGTCTACCATGTAGAACATTTCAGTTTTCTTACTGAATTTCATAAAGACAACATCCAATCTCCTGCCTTCATCAATCATCTTCATCACTTCCTCAAAAGATTACACCGAGTCAGTGAAACGTGATCTCCAATGTACAAAGCACTCTTCAGTCCTTGTCTTTTCAAATGTATTCACATCCTTTCCCACAAAATCCCCTCCAACAATTTAGTCACCATTTACGTCAAGCTCAGCGATCTATGGTTACCTATTTTTTTTCCCTTACTTTCTTGAATAATGACACTATGTTAACAGCCCTCCAGTCTTTTGACAACTCACCTGTGGAAATCAATGATACAAATACATCATCAAAATGCTGACCAATCTCCTTCCTGGCTTCCCACAAACATTTGGGATACAACTGATCAGGTCCCAGTAATTTGTTCACCATTATGTGTTTTAAAATGTCAAACACCTCCTTGTAATATAGACACCTTTCAATGTTTCACTGTATATTTATTCATTCTCTCGCTCTTGTTGCCTCCTCCTCATTAAATACTGAGGAGAAATTTTTGTTTCGTATCCCTCCAATCTCGGGTGGTTCCACACATAGGTAGTCTTACTGATCTTTAAGGGGCCCTGTTCTCTCCCTAGTTAATCTCTTGCCAGTAAAGGATTTGTAGAATTTCTTCAATGCCTCGTTAACCCTATTTTTAAAGCTATCTCATGTCCACATTTTTCTGTCCCGATTTCCACATTGACTGTGCACTTGATGCCCTTACACACCTCTCTGGATTAATTGAGCTCAACTGTGTTTACCTGACATATGCCTCCTTCCTTACCTTGACCAGAGCATCAATATATCTAGCCATCCAGCACTCCCTGCACCCACCAGCCTTGCCCCTCTCACTAATAGGAACATGTTGGCTCTGGACTCTCTGAAACCAGGTTTTGATGGCCTTGCATTTTCCAACCATCCCTTTACCTGTGAATAGGGTATTCAAATCAGCCTTTCACAGGGCTCGCCAAACACTTTCAAAATTGGCCTTGTTCAAAGTTAAAACTTTAATGTTCACATCAGGTCTTTCCTATTCCACAACTAATTTAAAACTAATATTTATGCGTAACAGAAAGTTAACGAAACACTTGCTGCCCCTCTGTAACAGGCTCGAGAGGCTGAATGGGCTCCTCGTGGCCCTCTGTAATAGACTGGAAAGGCTGAATGGCCTCCTCCTGTTCTTGTGTAACAGACCCGAGACATTAAATGACACAGCAACCCGTGGATTACGAGCAGCCGTTAAACTGTATCTGATGAAGGTCCATCCCTTCTCAGTTACAGAAACACAAACAACACAATGTATTCCAGGTGTCCTCTCAGTAACACTTCATTCAGCTGCAGTGACACATCTCTTCGTTTTGAATGATTCTATTGGCAAAATGTGCTGAAAAATGTATTGCTGGAAAAGCGCGAAACGACGATTCTCCTGCTCCTTGGATGCTGCCTGATCTGTTACGCTTTTTCAGCAACACAGTCTTCAGCTCTGATCTCCAGCATCTGCAGTCCTCACTTTCTCCTTGTTGGCAAAATGTGCCAATGTTCTAGATTTCCATCTTTTCAAGTAGCAACAGGCTAATATTGGCTGCATGGCCTTCTCTTATCCCTCTGTAAGAGGTCCATAGGGACAGAATTGCTTCAGCCTGTTGCTGAGCAGCAGTCTCAATGCTCTGTCTCAAGGTTATGAAAGGATTTGGTGGCAGGGCACTTAAAACCAGGAGTAGCCTCACTCTGGTCAATAAGGAATCTAGAAACTTGCCCACCCAAGTTTTCTTTATGCAACCGATCTGTTATTTTATAACTGTCTCTTTAATAAACAGAGTGGAACATATATAGAGCCCTGCAGTGTTCTGTTAACACTCTCATTTCCAAGTTTATCCCCCTGTGTTCTCTGTCTATGCCATGATGTTTAGATTGATTCTAATCAGAAAAGTGAGATAACAGAGTTTTACATGAATCCATGAAGTTTTGAGCTCAGAGTTTTACATGAATTCATGCAGTTTTTGAGCAAAATACAATGCAACTCTGCAAGTGCAAACTCATCCCACAAAATATATGTGTGCATGTGGGTCTCTGTCGATTTGTATATGTGTGTCTGTGTCTGTCTGGGTTGGGGAGTTATGAGTGTGAGAGAGAATGTATATCTGTGTGTAGCGATGGAGAGTGTCTTAAGTCTGTGAGGCGCTGCATGTGTGAGTGTGGAAGTGTGTGTGCGTGTCTGGGTGGGGGGTTTTGAGTATCAGTGAGAGAGCGTGTACATGTGTGTGCATGAGTGTAGAGTGGTCTAAGTCTCTGAGAGAGTGCCGTGTGAGTGTGGGAGTGTGTGTGTGTCTGTAAGGGTGTCTGTGAGTGTCTGTGTACGTGTCTGTGTACATGTGTGTCCGTATGTATGTGTATGTATAGGAGTGCCTGTGTGTGTGTGTATGGTGCAATGGCGGTCACCTGTAATGTGACATGAACCCAAGGTCCCGGTTGAGGCCCTCCCTATGTGTATCGAAATTCGCTGTCAGCCTCTGCTCGGACACCTTTCGCTGCTGCCTGTCCTGAAGTCCGCCTTGGAGGATGGTCACCAGAAAGTCCAAGGTTGAATATCCTGGACCACTGAAGTGTTCCCCAACTGGGAGGGAATACTCCTGTCTGTTGATTGTTGTGTGGTGCCCATTCATCTGTTCTCGTAGCCTTTGCTCGGTTACCCAGTGTTTGTTTAGTGACTGTGATTAATGCCAATCTCCATGGATTCTAATTATTCCAATGGAGGATTTCCATCTTTAAATGATAAATGGGCGCCATTCAATGTGTTATCCCATAACATGGGCGAGAACATCACCGACAGCAGTGATAGGGATCAGCAGATTTGGAGAAAGGGGGAGGAGATATCAGAATCTGAGAACATTAGACTGGAATGTTACAACAATGGATCAGAATCTGAGAACATTAGACTGGAATGTTACAACAATGGATCAGAATCTGGGAATATTAGACTGGAATGTTCCAAAAATGTATCATAATCTGGGAATATTAGACTGGCATTTTCCAACAATAGACAGGAGTTTATCCAATTATGTTTGATATCTTTCTGTAAATAAATGGTGGCCATTATCATTTCGGATCTATTACACACTTCTCATTATTCAACATTTTTATTATCCTTTCCTGGTTATCGTCGGTGTTCCTGGTAAGTGTCACTGTCCATATTTTTCTTTCTATAAAACAGTTATGTGTGTATTACTGTTCTTTGAAATAGTCTACACTTCTTGTCCCTATTATCTTCCTGTTGAAATTCTCAATCCATAGATTCACTCTACAGACCACTCCTAACTACATCAATTAATGCGTTCAATTCCTGTCTCCCTCTGTCTCCCTCTCTGCTCTGACATTATTACTCATGGGTCTCAATGTTGACCTACTCAGGTTCAGCGGAGAACTACAACTTATTGTATGATTGCCCTTGTTATTGAAGTATTAACAGCATGGAGATCATTCTCTACTGTTCTGGTTACAAATTCCACTTCCTTCCACTGTTTCCCTCCCATCCCTGGCCAATATCTGTGGCTGAAGCAGACACGTCACCACTGTGGAGGATCCTTTGACCATGAGTTGTTTCCTGACACCATGCCCTGACCATTTCAAACTTGAAATACTCACCACTCCAGAATATATCTCACTGGCTTATTCCATCTCCTGTTTGAACCTTGAGCTATGAAATACAGGCTTAAGTAAGCCAATAATCTGCCGCTGACGCTCCGGCTTCAAACCTGCCGAAGCAAATCTGATTCGAACTCACACCAAACTCCCATCCATCTGTCAGTCATGTGTATGCCGATGTGTATTGCTATTGTGTCTGGCAATGCCTTTATTTTGACGTTCTCAAACACTTTAGCTCGTCTGTCCATGAAACTTCTCTCATTCTCTCTGTCGATTAACAAAAAGCCTGTTAGTTGTTATTAATTAAAATAATTTCCTCCATGTGTGTTCCTTCTCAAACAATGAGTTTCACATTTAACCACGCCTATCGCGCACACACACACACGCACTGTCCCTCAGTTTCTGATGAACACACACACGCAGCAACTCTTCCCATTTTTGGCAGTAATCTGATGCGAGTATAGTTACCATATGATAGTAAAGTTTGCAATACTCTCTATGCTGGGCAGATAGTGCAGTTTACTGAGCAACACACTAGCCTGCTCTGCACAGCTCTCCATGCTGGGCTGTCATCTTGTCCCAGTTTATGTTGCTGGTGATGTTCTGTGAAGCAGATTCAGAATTTGATTTAACAAACCATTTCAGCTGATCTGACAATGCCTTTATTCAATGTTGTCATTTTTGTAAGTTTTCTGTCGAAGATCTCACTTCTCCAGTTAGTCCCACTGCCCTGTCTTTTTCCCCAATTTTCCACAACATCTTTTCATTTAATTTCCTGTCTCTTTCTGTCTTTAATGTGAATCTTTCTGTCCCTCTGTATCTTTCCCTGGCCTTGGGTTTTGGCTCCCTAGTGTATCGAGTGCAATCATTATGAAGCTGAGAAACAGTGAAATGGTGTGTGCCAGGCTATTGTTCACTTCCCGGTATGTCCCATGCATGGTTCATGGACAGGCGTGTTTCAGAAGTTATGAGACACATCCTTGTAACTTGGTCTGTAGCTGAATTTGTCTCTCTCAGGTGACCTTGCGATCAGTAGCACGAGGAAGCCCCTAGAGTAAAGGACCAGGCATCTAAATTGTGTGACAATGCTGTCACTTTTTAAAAAAAAGTTATTTTCTCCTTTTTTTAAAAAAATAAGAGATCTTAAAGGCCAAATTGCCTGCTGAAAACGGCTCAAGTAAATAACTTACGACACTTTTAGGGTTTTTAATAAATAGTAGTAACAACGGCCTAGTAACTTATCCCCAGCTGCTACAGTCTCTGAAACCTGACTTGATGCTGATTCCGACTGGATTGGAGAACTGTATGCAAGAATGTATGTCTGAATGTACCTTTTTGCCAAGGGGTGTATTTATGGGATGTTAGTGTATTGGAACAGTTCATCTGTTGAAGGTATTGTATCCATTATTCGGTTAAGGTTTCCAATAGTTAGATTATTCTAAATTCTTCGTCATTTTGAATGGATTTTCATGAGAGTGTTTAGGTATATTGTGTTTTGCTTAATGGTGAGTGGTTTGACTAGTAACATCACATTTGGAAGATCCATTTCACATCTACCTTTAAAATAATAAAGGTTGGCATCCAAGCTACCCTCTTAAACTAGTTTGAGGCAGTCTGGTTAGTCTTTAGCAAACTAGGGACTCTTGGCTGGTCCTAAATCGGTAACACCACATTGGGTTTAGAATTACAATCCCTACACTGTGCAAACAGGCCATTCGACCCAACAACTCCACACTGACCCTCGGAGGAGTAACCTAACCAGACCCATTCATCTACCCTATTATTTCACATTTACCCCGACTAAGGCTCCTAACCCACACCTCCCTGAAAACTATGAACAATTTAGCATGGTCAATTTACCTGACATGCACATCTTTGGATTGTGGGAGGAAACCAGAGAATCCAGAATAAGCTTATGCAGACACTGGAGATAATGCAACGGGAGACTATTGGGTTCAAAGGTCGTGTATGGTAGTAGTTAGTGTCTTTTGTTATGGATGTTGAATTCGGTTGTTTTAAACAGTGTTTTGCGTATAAAGATTCTTTCAGTCATTAATAGTTCTCTGGGTGTGGAGGAAGTGAATTTGGCGGTTTTACAAAATATAATGAAGGCAAAGCTCTAGGAAATGACAGACAGGCTGGAGTTGGGGTTGCGTTTGTCTGTGAGAAAATGAGAGATAATTACAGCTATAGCTCGGCAATTACATTTGGTGGAACCGCCATCAGACTCTTTGGAAATGGCGAGAATTCAATTTCAAATGAGGCACTTTGAACATGAGAAGGAATTGAAACAGTTTGAATTATGATGAAAAGTATAAATAAAAGAAAAGGAAATGAAGAAGAAAGAGAGAAAAAGACAGAAGAAAAGCAGAGAGTTTCAACTTAAAAAGTTAGCAATTAGAGAGGAAAGTTGACATAGAAGGGGCAGATGAAGGTAGACGGTCGGCTGTATGAGGAAGATAGTGAGGTTGAACAACCCTATTGTAACCAATGGCATAATGGGGTTCTGTTTAAATGCATCCAGGCATTATCTAAATTTGATGAGAAGGATGGGGAAGCCTTTTGAATTTCTTTTGAGAAAGTGGCTAAACAAATGCAGTGACCAGTGACCATGTGGATTTAGTTTAGCCAAACAAAGCCAATAAGTATTTGCATCCCTATCGGAGGAGGTATATGGCCAGTTTGAGGTGGTGAAGAAAGCCATCTGAAGTGCATATGAGCTTGTGCCAGAAGCCGACAGACAGCGTTTCAGGAATCTAAAAAAGGTTCCCTGGTTAAACGCACATTGAGTTTGAAAGGATCAAACAAAGTAATTTTGAAAAGTGGGGAAGGGTATTAAAAACAGAGCAAACCGATGACACTCTGAGAGAGATTCTTATTTTGGAGAAGTTCAATAATTCACTTCCTGCAGTCGTGAGAACTCATGTGGAAGAGCAGATCGTTAAAATGGCAAGCTTAGAAGCTGAAATGGCTGATGATGATGATTGGGTTCAGAAATTAAAGTTTGGTTTCTTTGAGAGGTTGAGAAGAATGTGTGAGATCTTCTTAAAACATATACCTGTGAGAGTAAGATTAACTGGCAAAGGCCAGGAGTAGCAGGTAAAGAGGTTAGAGCATGAAGAGGAACAGAAGTATGTAACTCTTTTATGCTGAGACATGAGGAGCTATTTCATTCAGAAGGGCTATTGGAGAGATGAGAAGTGCTCCATTGTGTAACGTGTGGTTGGAGTATCCAGTGGAAACATCAACAGATTTATTCCACAATGGGGAAGGAGGCCTTGAGCTTGGTGCTGGCGTTCCAACATTTCAGCATTTAAATTGCGAATAACATGCATGAGACAAACCTTTATCACTGATCGTGACCCGGTAAAGTTTTGCGGAAGTCTAGGGAGAAAAATACCAGTCTGTTTCGATTGAGTTTATTATTGCTGCCATTCATTTTGAAATTATACAGGTGACAGGGCGAGAAACCCTACGTTTTGACACGTTGTGGAGACTTGGCAGGAATAAAATGCCTGAAATTGAAACTAGTTGTGAACATTTGTATGCTCACAGTCAATGTAATGTATATACATTTCAGACTACTAACAGAGGAAGATTAGGAGGTCTAAAATGAATCCACCGTTGTATATTGATGGAATATTGTATTAAAGATGGAGTTGTGAGAATTCTATCACTGTAAAAAGGTTATTTTCTCTTGGGTTTTTTTTAAAGAGAGGTTTTAAAGGCAGAGGTGCAGAACGT
Source organism: Chiloscyllium punctatum (assembly GCF_047496795.1). Lineage (NCBI taxonomy): Eukaryota > Metazoa > Chordata > Chondrichthyes > Orectolobiformes > Hemiscylliidae > Chiloscyllium > Chiloscyllium punctatum. Next base: position 84,253,862 of record NC_092750.1, read on the forward strand.
CTGTCTGAAAATAGTTTAAGTAAATAACTGAGATTTTATGTTTCATTAAAACATTGGTAACGATGGAAGGGCAGTGGCCAGCTCTCCCAGACCAGGGTTGCTCATTTTGTTTTTTGCTGCAGCATTCAGAAGCTGCTGGGGATCCCAGAAGGGGTGGAAGTTTTAATACGTGATCCCCAGCTGCTTTTCTCTCTGAGATCTCTGTTCATGTTATTTCTTCCTGGATTGGAAAACTGCTGTAAGGATCTGTATTTGAATATATCTTTGTGCCAAGCGGTGTAAACCAAGAAGGTACGGTATCTTTTGTTTGTGTAAGTGTTCCAACATATAAGCCATCACAAAATGTTCTTTTCTTTGATTGTATTTTAACTAAAGCGTTTGAACAGATTATATTTTGCTTCATGTCGAGTGGTTTGACCAGTCACAACATATCTGTAAGGCACACTTCCCATCTATATTCAAAATAAGGAAAGGTTTGGGTCTAAACGGCCTTCTGGAAATATTTTGCGGGGATCTGATCTGGTTCACAACACTTGTACCGAGGGGTTTCTGACTGGCTCCTGTAATTGAAAATTTAGTGGAAGGGCAGGGGATGTTTTGCTGGAGGTTGTGCTGTAAGTTGCCTCAGACATTCAGGGAGACCTGAGGATTTAGCGACCCAACTCTGGATGGAGCATGGGGACTGTAGGTACAGCATCTGAGTCTGTAACATGAACAATAAATGGAGAAGAGGCTGCAGAGAGGGGAAGCTCTGAAACCACGGAGTGAGAGTGTGTAGGGAAAGGGATCTGCTGTATCCACCCCGGGTTTTTCAGGACCAGCTTCTCAAGCTCCACTTGACCCAGGAGCAGATAATGAGGTGACCCTCACTGAACAAGGAGCTGATCATAGAATGGTATCACCTCCTTCAACACGACCTGCAGCTTCACACCAGGGGGAGGATGTTACTGCCAGTGGCTGTTAGGGTCACTGTTTCATTCAGCCTCTATGATCCAGAACTTTCCAGTCAGGACTAGGTGACATATCCATCATCTCCCAGTATCTCAACATCAATGTTAACCATTCGGTGATGGAGGATATATATGATAGATGAGAAGCATTGTTTCTCCCTCAGCAGGGAGCTGCTGGGTGTATCCAGTATAGTGGGATTCCCGATGGTGTACATGGCATCTGCAGTGTATCCATGTCAATGGGGAGAGGTAGAGGAACTGAAGGAGCTCTCTCTCTCTCTCTCTCTCTCTCTCTCTCTATTAATGTTACAGTGTGCCCATAATCATGTTGGTGAATACCCCCTGCCCTGGCAGCAGTCACGGCCTCTTCATTCAGAAGCAGTCAGCCATTCCCATCGTCATCGGGTCTTCATGTAGAAAGATTTGAATATATCTTGGATAAAGGCTGTCCCCTTGATGCACGTTTCAAAACACCATCCCCACCACCAATCAACCACATCAAAGTATTCCATGTGTACGGAGAACAAAAGGGTCACTTGGAGTGTCTGGGAGCAGACCATCAGGGATGGAGCAAAACATCCCATGTCTGAACGGATCTGAGTGAACCCTCCAGTACACAGTATCATTAAGTCCTGTAATCCCTCTCCATTTCAGTAACATACTGCCTTCCATTATTCCTGTAAATGAAATGACAGGTTATATCATCTTAAATTCCACCTACCAAACTATTATCTATTGCCTTTACGTCTCTGAATCTATTTGCAGACTCTCCACCTTCTCTTGATAATTTAATCTCTTGCTTACCACAGCGACATCACCAAACTCAGCATCTGTATATCTGTTCCGTCCACCTGATCATTGATATAGATTGTAAATAGTTGAGAACCCAGCGCTGGTCACTGTGTGACCTTACTGGTTACGTTCTCTCTAAATGATTTGTCCTGAGTGCCTGCTTCCTGTATGATACCCAGGCCTCCCCCATTCTTGGGAAACACAGTCGAAGAGTTGTATAAGAACAAAGAGCATCTGTGAGGAACCCATCCCTCGATGAGGTTGATGTCAAC